>NW_015090839.1:12787122-12797122 GCF_001431845.1 Calidris pugnax
GGATGCTTTTGAGCAGGAGTATTTGTTTCTGAGGAATCAGAAACCAGAAAAGTGAATCTGTGGGCTAGGAATGTGGGAGCAGAATTGTCACTGAGCACGGATATTTACATTTCTCTTTGCAAAGTAGGCAATAAAATCTGTTGAAGGCAAAAAATAAATCCTTTTATATAAAGTCATCAGTACTAATGATCAAAAAGTTTTCCACCAACTGGCCTATACTCCTGGGAAAGGAGGTTGCTGTGATAGGCGTTAAATAACTAACAGAATAATAACCTTAGTACTCCTTTTAAAATGAATATGGAACATAGACTTAAATTCTGCCCAGGCAGTGGAAGTATAGTGGGAAATTGTACACTTTATGGCCTGGTCTTCTTCCATTCCAGAAAAATAGACTACTTGATTTGATAGCCTTTTTTTTCCTTTTTCCTATTTATGCAGTATGATGCTCTTGCAATCAAAAATACTGTTGAGTTCTCTACAGTTTTCTTACATGAAGTAATAGTGCTTAGACTTGATCTCTCTACCACTTACTGTTTTTTTAAGTACATCAAAGACAATTACGCTATAGTAATCACCATTCAAAGAGAAGTATACAGCTTCTGGATGCGAACAAAATATATCCTTATGGTCTTTACACTATTTGGGTTTGAGCAGGGGAGCCTTGTGTGCCAGTTTTCAGTTTGTGACAAGCTTCAAGTTCTCTTGGGATGCTGAATGATTTGAAAAATGTGCTCTCTCTATGTATGCTTTGACTTAACCAAGTTCAAAACCTATTATTCAACCAAGCACTATAATAATTCTTCTGCCTATTACCTTATTAAATCTCTCAGATTATTCTATCAATGTATGGAAGATTAACTCCAAACAAAACTGTGGGGCCTAGGCAAGAGGATGCCTTATACAAGCATAATGAAACCCTATAAACGTAACATCATATATAGCAGTTATCTCTGTATCCTAAAAAGAAAAATCAAATTTATGTTGTTATTAAAATAGCTGCATTCTGCACTTAGAGACTTAGGATCCTTTTAAGACATTGAATTCCAGGTGTTGAATTCCAGGATGCAAAAGAGTATTCTAGATGTGGTCTAATAAATACTAATTAAAGGGGATGTTACTTCCCTCAGTCTACTGGCTCTGCTCCTTTTATGTTGTCCACCTTCTCTGCTACAGTACAGTGCTGGATCACATTCAACCTGCTGCCCCACCAGGGTCCCCAGGTCCTTTTCTGCAGAGCTGCTCCCCAGCCTGCATTATTGCCGGGGGTTTCTCCTTTCCCAGGTACAGGACTCAGTATTTGCCCTTATTAAATTTCATGAGATTCTTGCTGGTCCATCCCTGTCTCTCAGGGTCCCTCTGAAAGACAGCCCTGCCTCCCGATCTGGTGTCATCTGCAAACTTGAGGAAAGTGTACTCTTTTGTATTCTTCAGGTCATTGGTAAAGATGTTAAACAGGAATAGAGCTTCATAATTGCAACTACATAAAGAAGAAGAAGAAGTGCAAAAACGTACACTTTTTTTAATCTTACCTTTTCTGCCCTCTTTTTATTTACACTTAGATAATGATGTAAAATGCAATCTCCAGCTTCTGTATGACTACCTGCTATCGATGGTTAACATCACAATAACATGTAGATAAGGTCAGAATATCCTCCCACCTTCGTCTACTTTATTTTAGCTATTGAATAAGCAACTTTAAAAGAGAAAATATCATCAGGCTTACTGCACTCAGCTTTTGGTGAAATGTTTTTTTAAAAAAAGCAATAAGATACAGTTTATCTGGTCAAGTTGAGCGGCTGAGCAGAGCAGTGCTAGTATCCATCACTTCTGCTCAAACGCATCTACAGTCCACTTTCCAAGTGAAGACAGAGATGGAATGCAAGAATTAGAAAACAGTTCTAAAACAGTAATGCTGCATTATGCAGCATTACTAATTGCACAGTACAACTACAGTTATTAAATTAAATCTAATAATTAATAAATAATTATTACAGATAATTCAAAACTTAATTTAAAATTATCTAGTATATTTATACAGCATACATAACATAAATAATCTACTTGTTCTGAGAATGCTACCTAAATGTGAGTTCCTTGTATGTTAAGGATTGTTAACATACATAAAATTCATTTCAAATTTGTATCACCTCTGCTAGAAAATGCTTCATACTTAGCTTTTAGAATTGTTTTCAGCTCTGAAGAAGCTCTTATGCAAGAATCTCAAATTGCTTAAATCTCCAGAAATTAAAATACATATTTGAATAAGTCTTATTTCACTTTTTTCCTTATTACAAAGTGTTTGCTACCTGATATATATAATGTAGGAATGCGCTTCATCTTTTAGAAGTGTATTACCATTGACTAATTATCAGAGTGCACTAATGCAGAATCCATGGAAATTAGGATTTGGTTTCAGGCTGGTAGCCTAGAGTTGTGTTAAAATACAGCACATTTAAGAGACTTTGTGATGTGTCTGACAAATCCAGACATACAACAGGGCCAATCACTAGTCTTTCAGGCTGTGAAAATGCTAAATGCAATATATTGCTGATTGTAAAAACAATCATAAATATAACACTAACTTCAGTTTATGTCTACTGAATATGTGAAAACTTAAATTGTGGTAGGTTGCCTTCTAGTAAAAATTACAGGTGCACAGTAGGTCTTGGCAATGTTCTGCCGCACTTTTTTTCCACATGGCTGAAATTTTATTCAAGCCAATTAGTATCAGAAAACAAGAGCTTTTTAGTCAAGAGTATTTTGCTGCATGACTTCTGACTGTGGTACACTCAGTTTGCATACTATTAACTGACAGTTGATTTCACTGTTCAAAAAGATAAAATTGCATAAATTACAGTTTCTTTGCATTTGCACACAGATTATTAAACACAGAGTCTTGAGAAAGCATCATTTTTAATACTGACAAATGATAGTTTTTTTTAAACAAGCATTTGAAGTTACACTGATTTTTTCCTTTTTTTCCATCTTCCTATCTTTGAATTCATACTGACAGTGCAGAATATTTTTACAAAGGCAGGGGCAGGAAGTATACCAGGTGTTTAAACTGTGCTTCCAGAAGTAGAAGTTCCCTCTCCCAGAAAAAAAAAAATACAGGTTTTAGATATCTCATTACTGTGTGTCTTCCTCTTGACTATGGGAAACATCTATGTTCCTTTATTTGCCTTGGTGAGAATGGAAAGCCAGTAGGATAGGGGCAGCTTTAAAAGCAGATTAGTTGCAGTAGTAAAAACAAATTCTACATTCTCAAAATAAAAACAAAAAAGTTTCCTCTGCTTGTATGTCCAGAATGGATTCTGCCTCTGAAATTAGAGTGCACTTCATTTCTTTGATCTGCTTGTCAGTATTTCACTCATTCTCTTTTTAGGAATGAGGAACTATTTTTCCTTCACCATTAGATGGACTGTTAACAAGCTGTTTTTTTAATTTGCCATGTAATGGGCTTGTCATGTAGGGAAGCTGTTACAGAACACTTCTCATGGAGGTATTCAAAGCAAACTTCTCTTACAAGTGAAAATTGGCAGCTGAATTAAAACTTTTGCTGAAGAAACTGGGGAGTGGTTCTAGAAGAGTTCCAGTGCTGGATGCACCCGAGCAGCTTGTTTCCATCCCATTAACTCTTGGATGAGAAAAGCACAGTGGAACAGAAGCAGGAGGTTGAGGCTACAATGCAAAAGAATAATTTTCATGTGACCAGTTTTACTTTATACTTTCAACATGAACACTGACATTAGTTTAGTGAAACCAGCACCCTTGGTCTTTCTTTTCTTTTTATATGTGGGCAAATAATTATTTTTGTTTCCACTTATTCTGGATGGTGTACACAACTGAAGTGAATGATCCTGGCATGACCGGGTTTCTAAATACTGCACACCACCTTCTTCTTGATGATCTTGAAGCACTAGCTAACTCACTAGCAATGCTTGAGTTTTGGTCCAAATGCTACTCCCAGTTTACAAATGAAACAGTTGAACCATGAACAGGTTAATTAACTTGGCCACAGTCCTACAGAGAGCTTGTGTCGAAGCAAAGACAAGGATTCAATCTTACGCTTGACGGGCGTGGATTTATGAGAGCTAGATGCTTCTGAATCCACATGTACTCATTCCCTGCTTCCTCTTTAAGCTAGAAGGGGAAAAATGGATGAACACAAAATGAAGGGCAATTTTTCTTTTTAACCTCTATAAGTCTGTTGTCCACTTTTTCAGAGAAAATTCAGTAGCTTTTCTATAACACTGGGCAAGGCTCAGTCTTCCCATTTCTGTATAAACGTCTGATGAATGCAGCCTCAGTAGTGCACTGATAAATCGGTGCTGGAGAGAATTTTTCTTGAAAGAATATTGCTGAGAAAAGCTGTTTTCCTTCAAATCCTAAAAGTTACTTTTATTTGGACTATTCCAACTTCTCTTGAAGAAAAGCCTATGTCCTAAGTAAAAAAAGAACATGCATGGTGTTAAGCACCGCACATTGGTGACCTACTTGACCAGTGTCATTTCAGATTTTAGCTCGTGGCCCTCAACTACAGTAAGTTGTATCTGTTTATAGAAATGAGTCTCCTATAACTCACAGAAGGTAGAAGTCCTTTAGAGTGAGATGCTTTCCTTCCATAGCAGATTCATGAGCATCTGTGTAAATATTACTGCTTCATCATAATTATCAACAGCAGAGGGAATGGGCCTTGCTATCTTCTCTAAAAATGCCTTTCACTGAAAAAAAACTAATTTAAATTTCTCTCTAAACCTTGCCCTAGCATATATTTGCAGTACTAGGCTGAAGTGCGAGCATAACGTCCTTGGAACATCTTACCACCAGTTTTGTCATGAATAACTGCAGCATCTATGTCCTTTGTATTGAAGGAGCTAAAAAAGCATTGCGTGAATTACTCGGCTTGAGCAAAAAGCTTTAAAGCTTAAAAGGGTGCTGAATGCAGTGCCTGAAGGCTGTTACTGAGACATCTCAATTAAAAAGCTGACTACACAACAAAATGCAGGAACAGTCATCTGAAAGGGAGATCCAAACGTTTGACATCTTCAGAACTGTCTTCAACAGCCAATGGAAAAAAAGACCAAATAAAACACTGAAAAGCAGTTGAAAAAGCATTGAAAACCAATAATAAACAATTTGCCAAGGGCTGCTGTTGGGATTTATTTTTTTCCATGTAGGATACAAAACCTCTCTTTAGGTTAGGTGTTCCAACCTTTTAGTTAAAATAAAACAAACTCCTTTTTTCTTTTCTTTTTTGGGTCTCCATTCTCCAAAAGATGATCGAGCCTTCAAGCAATAAACTCACCTGAGTTTAATCATTTCTTTGATTAAGGAGATTGGAACCTAGCATTTGAAAAGCACAGGAAGATAAGCAGGTCAGCAAAGTGTAATGCTGCCAACTGAGATCTCTTCTGACAAAAATGTGTGTAGAACCCTCAGGTGGAAGGAAAGACATGACATCCCAGCCCTACTCAATCACATTCCTTCATGGTTGCAGTGTGGTCAGCCCTGTGCTCTTTGAGACTCTGATTGAGCTCAGCAGCAGAGTTCTGGGCTCCTCCTGGGTTAAACTGCAGCTGTACAAGGGAGAAGTTGATTGACTGAGGTGGACTGGAGGACCACTAGGATTGTAAGGGGGCTGGAGCACTTGCTCTGTGAGAAGCAGCTGAGGGAACTGGTGCTGGGGGAAGAGAGAGTTTCAGGGGGCTGAAGAGCAGCCTGCTGGTACCTGTGTGGAAGATGGATGCAGGCTGTTGACAGCAGTGACATGGTGGTAGGGTGAGAAAAACTTAGAAATTGAAACAAGAGACATGTACAATTTAACAATTTTAAATAACTTCTGTGGTCTGTTAGCACTGTAATAGTGCTTTTAGGGAACTCGGGAAACTGTTTTTTGTTTCCCTAAAGTAGATGCTCATTACTTATAAAATGCATTTTGTAACAAATTTTAAAAATGAAAGTTTTCTCGTATAACTAACCCTTGAACTTGTTTTGGTAATCCTTGGAATTATGGTGTTAAAATAATAAGTGCTGTTATCCAAATTTTATTGAATATGTACGACTAAAGAAAAAAAACATGATCTAGGTGTGATTATCTAAGCAAAAGTCCTACAGAAGATTGAAATTGAACGTAGTAACTGTAATTATCTAAAAGGAAGTCTATTACTGTATGATAAAACTGTCAAAATAATGATTGGGGGCTCCTACAAATCATGCAGAAGATCAATAAAGCTAATCCTACGTCATAGCTTGAGAATTTAGAAATTGTATTTTGACCTTAATTCACGATGGAGCCATTCAAAACATATTTAATAAATGGGTTATAGTACTTCCTCTTAATTAAAAATTAAAACTATTCCTCAATAGTTTTCCCCAGTGAAATAGGGAATATATTTCCAGTCCACATGATGTGCATGTTATTTTACTGATTGCATAGTCTTTTTAAGGAATTAT
Organism: Calidris pugnax; assembly: GCF_001431845.1. NCBI lineage: Eukaryota > Metazoa > Chordata > Aves > Charadriiformes > Scolopacidae > Calidris > Calidris pugnax. Next base: position 12,793,579 of record NW_015090839.1, read on the forward strand.
TAGTTGACTTTGATCTATTATTCAGGTACACTAAATTTATGGTGTTACCTCTCCCAAGAATTTCTTTGTGGCTCAACAACCATGTTTGGGGTGGTTAAAAAAAATAATCTAGTCCTTTTTTTCTGTGCAATTTATTTTATTCTCTATTCTGTTATCCTACTGTATCTGAACGTCTTTGAGTAGTGCGTTAAGCTGTATGACTGTGTATCTGTCATGTACTGTTTGTTCCCTTCTTTTTTCCCAAGGAGGAGAAGCATATGCAGTGTTTGATTTGGCGGGTTTCGCTTTGTTTTGTTCTGGTTTAGTTATACATATATATATTCAGAAGAATCTCTGATTCTTCCTTCCTTCCCTCCCTAGTACATATAAATTCCACTCTTCCAGCCTGAGTTCTGTTGCAGTAGACAAGTACCACCTTACACTGGTTGGCTAAAATGCTGTTCTTCTGCAGTCTTTGCCTGAAGATGAGACAGGAGAATATTGCAGAACGTAGATGAGTTTGTTCTTTTCAAATCACTGTTCCCTGTGCAATTCATATGCCTAAGACTTTTCACTCAAATTTTTAAACTTGAAACTTTTTAAAAAATTGGATAAGATATTTAATTTGGCACCTGATCCTCAGATAGGTGCCAGAATAGATCTTTGGTAAAATGGGAGTTTTTACCAGCATGCAATTACAGCATTACTTATCTAATTATTTTTTGTTTGGCTGAATCACATTCTGTATTAATTTGATAATTGTCATAGCAGATCAATTAGCAATCTTTTCCTAATCATAAAATTGCTTAATGTAGAAAACAGTTGCTGCAGCTATGAATGCAGCCCCAGTTGTGATAAGTTTCACAAAATTTCACTGAAAATATGTTTCTTGCAACTCTGACCCGCCCAGTTACAGTCTGGATGAAATGGTACTTCTCTCCATCGTACCACAAGATGGGAAAACAATAAAGGTGCTGTAAGACATGTTGACCTTCAGAAGGTGACCAAACCGGCTATACATGATTCCATAGGCTAGGATCCTCTGCTTGGCTGTAGGTAGTACGGGGCATTTTGGCAAGCAGTATTTTCATGTGGTTGGAATGGAGAGGGAGAGAATAATTCTCTACAGTAAGTACTTACAGATAACCTTTACCCATAGATCTTCTGTCTCCCAAATAATTTCTTAAAGCAAGTACTGGCTTTTATTCTGTATCAGTTCCAAAATACTGATTCTTTTTTTGAGAATTGCTACTCTTTCTGTTTACTTGATTTTCCTTTAATTTTTAATACTCAGAATTCTAAATATGCAGCATTTTTTTAATCCTGTGGTGCCTTTGTCTCAAAAGTATATTTTGTACTTAGGAGTTTCATAAGCATGTATCTTTGCACAGAAAAAAAAAGTCTAACTGCTTCTTCAGAGTTACTTGAATGTCCTTGAGTGTTCTGACACTCAACACAAATGGTAAGTAGGCATCTTCTTTTTTGGTTTCTGGGTTTTTTGTGTCTTCTAAAATAAATGTTTCATGTGCCCAAGTTTTTTCACACCACCACTGATTCTTTTCTGTCTTTGAACCCCTGGTACTTCCAGTGGGCATTTCTGAGATGGGATGACAGAAATGAATGTAATGGTTCCAGGTGATTCTAAGTAGGAGGTATCAGTTATAAGGAGCTTGGTAATAATTCCAAGTCCATTTCTTCTTGTTCATCCTGAATGGAGTCAGTCGTTAAGGAATGCACAAACTTGTTTCAGCCAAATCAGAGACTGGTAAGATGTACAACAGACTAGTTTCTTCCACTGCGCATTACTGGATGCTATGATTTGGGAATATTTTCTGTCTTTGACTGTAATGTCTCTGAAGGCATAATCTCCAAATGCTAGTAAGACCCAAATTCTGCACTTTTTCAACACTGGAATCCCGTAATTCAGATTAACTTTAGACTGGGAATTGCAATGTAAAGTATCTTTTTTCTTTAGGAGGTGCTATTGTGTCTGTTCCATGTTGTTGTTTGCTTTTGGAAAACTGGGAACAACCAAAAGTTTAAGTAATAGAAACAGCTTTTTAAAAATCATTAATATTTTGAATCCTTAGTAATACAATTATTCCTAAGTTATCTTCAAGACTGCAGACTTTCTTGCCTGTCTCAAGTTCCCAAATGAGAATTCCAACTACTTTCCTGAAGAACTTTCTTCTTTCTTCCTGCTTTGGGGCTGATTCTCTTTTTTCTCAGTGCTTTCCCTAGGTGCTTCCCCATTACGGAAATGTTTACTTACGTTCAGTATCAAGAATTGTTTGATATACAGTTAATTATATGTTTCTTTTCGGATTGGTAAAACAATTCAGTAGACAGAATGAAGAGGCACATATTTCACTTGCAATATTATTTTTCTCAATCTGCTGTGGAAAGATATATTCATTTAGCCTTAATCTTATGCCCTGAAATTTCTGTGCCTTCCTTTCAGTAAACTAAATGAGGGCCCAGCCCTGAGAAGACATCTGCAAGGCCATCGTGTGCTTGATGTGAAACTTGCAGCTCCGTGGAGCTAGAGCTTTTCAGTAGGGGCCTGTTTACTCCAATTCATCTGCACTATCATAACCAGAGTTTGACATATTTGAATCCTCTATAACCTCATCGCTTACTTTTGTTAGGTCCTTACCACACGTTTTAAACAACCTGATTTATTATGTGTCAACTTATGTCACGCCACTGTTAACTTTTGCTGTGAGAAAATGGACATGTCTTTCTGCTTGTTCTCAGAGTCTAATCCTTGACAGGGCTTTGGGATTTTTCTCGTTTTGTGTGCCTATGTGTGACTAGTTAGTTTCCTTAGTTGCTACTAATAAACTCTAATGAAGATTTTTAAAAAAATCTTTTTTTCTTTGATTTTCTTTCTTATGTCATGTCCAAAAATTGCAAGAGATTAGTAATATACAACTTTCCCTTATGCAGTGGTATTGGTCATTCCTTAGTGTATCACAGTCACTTAAGTTCTTGTTAGAGTGATCATTAAAAACATAATGTACTGGATATAGACTTTATTGTATAATTCCCTAATCACTGCTAACTTATCTAAGCATATAATTGGCACTAATATTTGCCCCCTTCAAAGTTTTCTCTACTATTTGCTGATGTGTAACTTCTCAAAGTAGGCAGATAGCATAAATGAAAGATTAAATCCTTGCCTAAAGAAGCTTATTTTCCTATTAACAGAAAAACATTATACCCAAGTGAAAATCATGTCCAGGATGTTTAGTGATGTACGCCAATAGCGATGTGTGAATGCAAAAGAACTGCTATTGGCTTTGCATTTTTCATGCCTTTTGTTTTTAATGTTTGAATAGCATTTTAGTTTATAAACTGTGGTAGAATGTTTAAGTTTCTTTATAAATTTATGAATTTTTTTAGCAATTGGCTTTGCTGCAAACTAAGCTTTCCACTTCATCATCCAGTGAGCAGGATGATGGTACTGACTGACGTGTTGTTCCTGTGAGCTCCAGGCTGCTGGTAGAATTTGCTGGTAGAAAGAAAATTTTGTTCATTAAGGATAATAAAAGGAGACTGGTTA
>NW_015090839.1:12802122-12811268 GCF_001431845.1 Calidris pugnax
CAGGAGTCTTTTTCACAGTGTCCTCTGAGGCTTTCGATTCAATCACTGAAGAGAGTGACAAAGCTTTGGGCCCGAGTTGGGGCAAAAGAGTGGTTTTTCACTTTGTTTACATGACTGAAGCACACACAGGTTAAAGGAATTTGCCTGAAGTCACACAGGAAATCTTTGGCAAAGCTGGGGACCTCCCGAGTATCAAGCCTGGTCTTGAGTAAGCCCATACTTACAGGTTCAATGGTATAAATAAGCCACCAGCTGAACTCTAACAGCAGTTATTCCCAAGAAGGAGAGGCAGCTTTTGCTTGCACAGCAGTGTTGTTTTTTCTCTGAAAAATTGTAAAATGAAATGTTTGATGGTTTTCGAAGGCGTTTTTCTAGAATAAAGTCTTTCCACTGCTATTAGTAATTAACTGGTATGTGCTGCTACCCAGGTTAAGCATCTGGAGAGAATACAGAATGCCAGTGCTTACAAGGACAGTATTTAAAAATAAACTAAAGGCATCTCCTGATTTATGTTATTTTTTTCATTGTAGTGTCAATATCAGTGAATATAAGCCTGGTAAATGGTTCTAAATTCAATTCTGATTTCTTTTGCGTTTTAGACTTATACATTTGAAAATAGTACAGAAAGCCTTTTGCCAGTGTTTAAATACAGTCAAATAAACGCATCAACACTAAATAAGTAAATAAATAAATTTGAAAACTAGTAAACTGGAATCATGTCTATAAAGCACTTGAGATTGTTGGGACTAAACATTGTTTTTAAAGGCTGTTTTGAATTTTTACATATCTTCTTCCTTAAGTTCTCTTAGGATATGAAGTTTATTTTCAGTTACATTTTCTTTATACTAAGCAGTTTCCTTAGGAGCATGATGCTTCTGAAGCACAAACCATCCAGTGAAACTGAATGAATAAAGAAGGACCTGATTTCACCCTGTGCTAATAAAATACTTTAGTGTTTAAAGACTTTTAGAGTTAATCATATCAGGATGTGTAAGTAGCTACAAATTTATCCGTTTGTAGTTGCTGGTTGGATCATTTTCAAAATTATCACCATCATCAGTGTTTTCCTTATAGAAGTTCTCTCTCTCTCCCTGCCATCACTGAGCTAACATGGTTTTTTGTTTGTTTTTATTCTTGATTTCTCTAGCCTCCAAAACTCTTATAAATAGTATGCTACGAGACCCTTCTCAGATTCCAGATGGAGTTCTAGCAAATCAAGTCTATCAGGTATTAATCACACTTGTCTTTTTCTCTTCTTTTTGTGGCAATGCTGTTATCTGCCTAGCAGAGTAAAAGATTTTAAACCTCATTTAATTACTGGCATAGTAAACTATCAGTGAGGTCAGGGTGCACCATAAATGGCAATGCAATATTTGTGAGGGGAGCATTTCACTTTTTAATAGCTTGCTTTTATAGTGAATAAAAGCATTCCATTTTTGTTTTCTGTGATTAAATCTGAGCAGCATCTGATAGCCTTTTTGAAGAAAAGTAATTACTGGTTTTAAGATACTGTTTAACTATAATGGTTTTTGTAGTTGCCCATCACTATACTACTTCTCTTATTTGTCTGCAGTGTACTGTGAATGACTGTTGTTATGGACCACTGGTGGACTGCATCAAACAGTATCCTTTCCCATAAAATTTTAGGTGCACAATTGACGAGCTTAGACTGTGTGGAAGAGATGTGTCTAGCTTTAACCTGACATAAAGTTCTGCTTCACAAAACACGTTTCATACTCCTCTGTTTTACATTCAATCAGCTAGAGGGTCACTGCAGAGCTTTCTCGTATACTGTTTAACAAAAATCAGATGGACCACGGGAAGTTGTCAGTTTGGTGGCTACACGTTCATATGCCTGATTGAACCTCTTTGGTTTTGATTAGTTGAAATGCATGTCTGGTTTTCTATTAAGACTAGTTGACCATGCTTTGGGCGGTGGAGTTGGACTAGATGATCTCTGGAGATACTTCCAATCTCAACTATTCTGTGATTAAATTAATAAATTGCATGGATAGTGTTCAACGTTATAGCATTGCTTTGTTATAAATATGAGTTTTAATTTGAATATTTTCAAGTGCAATTCAGGTGTGATTGACTGATTAGTATTCCAGACTAAGATTATAATTTGTTAGGAATGATCCCTGCAACCCCAAATCTGTTTTAATAAAGTCCTAAATGAGTAACTTTTCTCTTTCAGTCTGCTATCAAAGAAAGAATTTCAAAATCATGGTTGCTATCACTGAACAGGCCAGTAAGGCGATTCCTACCAAACCCCAGAGAATCCTTGCATAAATCTAGGCATGCAGTCTGGGGGAAGATCTTAGTTTCACTGTGCAGTTGCAGCCAAGGAAAGCTACAGTGATGTTTAGTTGCATGAAAAACACCACTTTTTGTGGTTTTGATACATGTGGTGGTCACCTCTTGAAAAGGCCTTCTTTCCACTACAAATACTGCAAACCAGGACACTGGTATCTACTACAGATTTAGCCCTGCTCCTATTAAATTTAACAGCAGCATGATAGAGTTCTTATTGTATTATATTGTGGTATATTGTATTATATTGTATTATATTTTGTGGTTTTAATCATAATTTTAAGTATTCATTGAGACTGTCTTCAACATTAAACACAGCTCTCTGGAAATGGATTGATCTAATAAGTTACACTTTTTTAAAGGTTGTTGATCACTGATTTTTATATCCAGAATTTTAAGATTAATGTTTTGTTGATGAACAGTCTGGCTATAGTATTTTGAAAGTGTCATGTTTAAAAGTAATACTAACACATATGTAGAATTATGAACAACTTTTAACAATACCTTGCCTGCAGTCCAAAAAGGTCTTTTCTGTCCTCCTCAGATTCTGGTTCAAGTGAAGTTAGTGAATACGCAGTGACATCAATGAGAATAATGAGGAGTTTTTCAATTCCATTTGGTGCAGAAAAGTTTAATACTAAGCTGTGCGAGTGCATTATCTGCAAGTATGTTGCTGAATTAGATGTTAATTTTGAGGTGCATAAAATAGTTAAAAATCAATTTAAAGTTAAGGTTTTAAAAGCATAATGTCTTTTGAAGGATTGCATATTGATTTTAAATATAACTATCTAATTGTATATGCATGGACTAAAGTATGAAGTCAACCTCTTTGTAAATGCCAAGAGGCTATTTTTCAGTAATAGTTCAGATGCTTACGGGAAACTAGGCTGCTAGATTGCATGAGGAGAAAATGGCTTGTGAGGTTATTTACAAGTTTTGCCCCATGGTCATTGCCATACATCAATAACAGGTATTATTATAGACTAAGTCTAAGTGTTTCTGCTTATGGTGCATTATAAATTCTGTTTGCAGTATTTTTCTTACATTTTTGCTTCTTCATTTGCCCCTTTTATTCTGTAACTGCTGGTAGAGTTTAACGTAATATATAGTTTCAATTTATAAAAACTGTATATATGTATATGAAATTCCATATGATTAGGTTTTTAGCAGTTCAGCATAAATCGTTGATATAAATTAAGTGTTAACTCTAATGGTAAGGTGATCTGTAGTTTAGCTATTCGGAAGTTTTTCTAAACAGAATTAGGAATTTAGCTGTTTTTAATGCAAGATCCTTTATCATGATGTTCCATAAGGTTCTTCTTAAAAGCTTCCAGAATAGAACTTTGACCTCCAGGAGGATACATAAAAAATATTTGATATGGTGACTTTTTTTACATATTGCTAAGAATAGCACATTGGATCAACAGGCCATCAGTGAAGTGAAAAGGACTTCACTATAAATATTATTTCATCCTTCTCTGACAAGTTCATGCTTCTGAAAAATCAATTAAAAGGATGTTTTGTTACACTAAGATGATTCAGATGAATGTAGTGCCTATCAGTTTCAGAATATAAAGAAAAAAACAGTTTATTTCATTCTTTGCTGAATTAGACAATTGATACACTGGAAGTTAAGAGCTGCTTAAAAAGTATTTAATGATATGTTTTAAGCTAACGCTTTCCTTTAAATTTGGAGGGGAAATAAAGTAAAAACGGAAGTATTACCATTACTTATGCTGAATATATATCTAATGAGTCTTAATTTTGTATAGTGTGTGCTGATGGTACAGTAACCTGATTTTCACGAAGTGCTAAATGCCTCTGAAGATCCCTGTAAAGAATTTCAAAACTTAGAGTTAAAATCACTGACTACTTCTGAAATGCAGGTGAAGGACGATAAATTTTATCATTAATTACTTTACCTATGATGTTTTTCTGAAGTTGGTTCTTTTCCAAAATAATCTTCCGTTTCTTAACCTAAAGCTATCAGTGCTATTGGGCATGAGCATGAAGTCTTGCTGCGAGAAATGCTTTTGGAAAAAAATCTCTCTTTCATAGGTAAGAATCCGTAGTAGAGACCAGCCAGTGAATCCTTAACTTCAAAGATTTCAGTGACTGTTTACTTAAGGAAAAAATAAGCCTCAACGCTCTTTGTATTAGGTAGTAAAGGAAGAGTAAAAAATGATTGATGCTGTACATGTTATCTTTTATTGATTTAGAACTGAGCAGGAACTCAGTTACCTAATACCCTATATATACAGCACATGCACAGGCTTGCAATTAATATTTTATAGAATAAGTAGCTGAAAAAAATGCTTTAATATCTGCTGCAGTATTACTTTTGGTGTCATGAGATATTAGCCATAATCTAGGCCTTATGAGACTTAGGAGGAAGCATAAGAAATATTAGCTTCAAAATGCTTTATGTATTAAAGAACTGGTAGAGGATTCACTCATTTAGCTTTCTGTGCAGTTTCTGCTGAATTTTTGCCCCCTGCCTCTCAACCAATGCAAGCACTCTTTTTACAATCCCTATATTTAAAGTTATTTTAAAGATTAATTAGTTAGGAAGATATTTTCATTTTTTTCTTTTAGCCTGTATTATGTTTCTCATGCATGAGTGCCATTAAAACAATGATTAGTGTTTAAAGCATCTTTTCTCTCATTGTGATAATAAACTTAACACATACTTAAATCTTGGGTTACTTACTTGATGAGACAATAACAAAGTGAAATCCTGTCTTTTGTTAATTGTTGAGTGTTGTGCTAAATTTGTGTGATCAAGGAATTTTGCTGGTTTTACCAGAAACTGTGATCTCTCCTAAAGCTAGATTCAAGTTAAGATTTTTGAAACCTTAAACAAATTTAAGAAACTAGAAAGAGTATTCAGGTTTTTAAAAGACTTGTCGATATGGTTAAGAAACAGAGTTAGCATGCTCTTTTATTTTGGAGAAAAATGAAAAAAAAAAGATAGGAACAACTATAGCATAATAGAACTTGTAAATGATACTTGTAAATTATATATAATACAAACTATGACAATGTGAAGAGGTAGTTTTTCCTGCTTGGCTATAAGAGCAGAGATACAGGTAATAGGCTGAAGCTGTAATTGCAGAGATGTTGTTGAGTTAAAATACTAAACAGTTCTAGGAACAATAAGTATAAAACAAGCTGCCAGGGAAGGTTATGGAATCACCTTCAATGAAAAATTCAAGGCTAGACTTGACACTCATCTATCAAAGCTGGTAATGAAATCAATCCTGTCACGATACAAGGGAATGGACTAGATGACTCACTAATGGATCTTCAACCCAACGATTATCATTTTATTTGGCTTGTGCAGGCCTGTGTAGTACACAAATCGGATTTAAATTTTAATGTTTCATGACCTTGGATAAGCGTCAACTTTGTCTTTAGAAATAAACTCTAAGGAATCTGTGCTGTCAAATCAAAATGTCTAGAACGGGTTAACTCATTTGAATATATAGATATAAATGAGATAGCTTAATTTATTGTTTACATTATATGTATACTGAAGTATTGTTTATTCATGATTTAAGATATGTGAAGTGGTTGTATTTATTATTTCTGTGTATTTCATGTGTCTCTAAGGTTCTAGATATGATTTTTTTTTAATTAAAAAAGAAAAGTGTTTCCTAAGTATCTACAAGAAGAACCCTACTGAACCCCTCACAATAAAATCTTTTCTTTCTGAAAAATTGGTTCCAAAACTGCTTGAAGGAAACATCAGGAAAAGAGAAGAGATGACAGCATTTCCTATAGGTTTTTTAGGCTATGAGTAAAACTGCATTCCAGTTTTGAACGTGGCTTATGACTTAGATTGCTGTACTAGCAATTACACTGCATCTTAATGTGTTTCCATGTTAGTGTACTATTCCAGTGTACTATTCTTCAAGAATAGTAAGGTTTTTGTATCAACTAGTTCACCTGGGCAAGAAAGGGTCTATTACAGGAGAAGAAAGCATAGTCAAAGGACACAGTGAATATAAGTTGCCCCAGTATAATCTTGGAGCATGAAACAGCTTTTCAAGTCCGGGATCTAATTTGTCTGTTTCTAGAGCAGTTTGCTTTCAAAGCCTCCAGATCAGCAGTAACACCTTCGGATTCACCCAGAAATTGATTGGAAACCTATAGAAACTAATAGCGTTTGCATCTTATTAATGCGCTGTTCATGAGAAGCACATCATACACCACATTCCTCTCTCCAGCAAAAAAACAGCTCTCAAGTCTTTGTCGCTTTGCCTGGACATTAAAGTGATCAATGGATGCATTCTCTCAGAAGAGCTTCCCTTGCCATACTGAAATGCCAGGAAATTCTAGGTTCTGTGTAGGATCTTTATTTTTTTATATTGTTGCCATGAGTATCTTAGGAAAGCTTTTAGCCATAATGGGAAGGTACTGACCGTCATCTGGAATCTTACTCTCCTTTGGTTCCCAGCATGACGTCCCTCAGTCGTAGCCTGGATATAAATCATGAAATCTGATCAGTGTTTTGTGCTGTAATCTTAAATTTGCAGTTGCTGTTGCTGCTCGTTCATGCACCAACATAAGAACGTTTGGTTTCATTGTTATATCCAGAGGCTAGTATAAGAACAATGATGTGTTAAATGGTTATGATTGAGTGTGAAGTTATGGTAAAGAAGTTATGCAGTTTTGTTGGAAATCTAAAATAATGGGGAATCTGTAGACAAACTGCTTCTAAGGCGTGTTTCAATGTAATTTGCAAATATGAAGATGCATAAATATAACTGTAAAAGCTGCTGTGGGTTAGCTTTCAAGCAGTTGTTAGATGAGTCTCTTAATCCATGCAAGAGCTAAAAGATCTTTCAAGGTACAGAATGCTACCTCTGTAGCTTCTGGACTAATCTGAAACGTGACTGGTCTGAAAAGCTAGAAATTCTTTCCTCTTGGAAGGGTTTTCATTTTAAAAAAAAGTTCATGGGGATTGTGGGGAGTTTCTGTAATATTTTTTTCCCAAAATTATAAAGCTTCAAAATACTTGAAGAAATAGCAATCTATAATTATGTTCTTGAACATGATAGACAACTCACATCAATAATAAACTTGGTTTTCAACATATTTTCCAATGTTTATCCCAGTATAATATGTTAGGAGTAACCAAGTGAAAACATTCAGAAACGGATTTAAAACAAAAAACATGTTCTTTTTCAATCCGTGCTTTAGTATCAAGTTATTTTAAAAATAATCGGGCATCCTTGAAAAAGAGTCTCCTGAAGAATATTGAAAGTTACACTGATGCAAAGTCCCATTCAGAGGGGAATGACCTATCAGGAAATGTTTTTACATCTGTCCTGGTTTTCACTGGGTTTTTTTAGGTACATTTTCCTGAAGCTGTGACATTAGCATTTGTTAGCTGTGAAACAAAAGACTGAACTTTCTATTGCTATTTTTGTGTTCTTAATAAAAAATTCAGTTGGGACATAACTGTTGTCTTTTCTAAGCTGTTTTAAACAATTAAGAGCAGGTTACAGTTAGAGTTGGATAAAACTGGATTATTTTTTAAATTTTATTAACATTAAGAGATTGTATAGAATATTAATTCATTTTTATGTTATGGGATAAAACTCTCTATTCATAGGTTCTGTTAAAATAGAACCTTGTTAATATTAACATCTTTTATCCATGTACCTGATAATCTAAGTTTGAAAAAATAGCCAACAATCAAGTCTGTCTCCATATCCTAGAATCAGGTGATATAATGGAAATGTTGCGTTGCAAAGATTGTATTTACAATATAGTGTGCTTACAGTGCAGAAATACTCTCAAATTTCAAAAGAAATACTGCAGCTATCAAAAAGAATAAAGAGATATTGCAGTTTATACTTAAGTGAATGTAAAACTTTGTAAAATGACTCCTGTCCCACTTTCAGTCTGAGTTCACTATATAAGAAAAATATTTCAGACATATTCTTCAATGAGAAAGAGGCGGGAAGTTTGCTTTAGGCACTTCTAAAATATTTTGATTTCTAAGAGTGTATGTTTTTCTTGTCATTAAAATGTTACTTGGACTCAAACTGCTGACCTTTCAGGATATGCACAAAGTATTCTAAAACTGAGTTCTGAACATTGGCCATGAAACTACTGTCCTAACCTGATAAATGGATTGGAAATAAGCTACCCAACAGTGAGAATGGACCATTAATTTTAATCAAAGGTGATGTAGAAAGGCGAATGGGATGCATGACAATGTCAACAGCCCAGTAGGTGTTAAGGGGCTACACAGCCTTACTTGTTACTAGGTAGTGCCATTAGTTGAGCTTGGGTGAAGACAGAAAGCCATGCCTGGAATTGAATGACCAGGTCACTCCAAATTCTAATGGAGAAATGGTGTTTCAGAAATACCAATGTAATGGTATCAGAAATCAAGGACAATAGTTTAGAAAATATTGAGGGCTTGCTTGGGCTTGCCCCTTTTTTTTTTTTTTTTTTTTTTTTTTTTTTTTTTTTTTTTTTTTTTTGTTAAAGGAAGCATCTTTTGTCTTTTGTGGCTTTACCTTGTTCACTCATTATTGTTTGTTGAAATACTCAGCTCTAATATTTGTAAGCAGTAGAGTTCTATAGTTAATGTTAACAGAATTTCTAAATCTTTGTATGTTCTGAAATTGGATACATTCTATAGAATGCAGGATGCAAGAGAAACTAAAACTGTGGCTTCTCACTCCTTGAATAAATTTCTGGAAGAGAAGGATTTTCTTTTTTTTTTTTTTTTTTTTTTTTTAAAAAAAAAAAAAAAAAAAAAAAAAAAAAAAAAAAAAAAAAAAAAAAAAAGTTCTAGGAAAAATATTAAACCC
>NW_015090839.1:12811363-12911734 GCF_001431845.1 Calidris pugnax
TTTTTTTTTTTTTTTTTTTTTTTTTTTTTTGAACAACTTTATGCTAACATTAAAATAAAACCAAGAAGGCAGGTGCAGTATATCTACATTTGTGGTGGTGGTAGTAGGATTAATCTTAACAGCCTCCTAATGTGAGGAGACTCTTCTTTCAATCAGTGAATATACCTCTTTATTTTGAATATTTGGGGGCTATAAAATACTGTATGACAGCTTGAATTAATGATGTTTATAATGAAGACATAAAAATGCAAGGATGACAAAGAAGCATTTTTATATCCATGCTTCAGGTTTTCTACAGAGGTTCATTTAATCTGACACAGCATTGCATGCATAAGAAAGATATGTATGACTGCATTAGTAATTCTTGCACTCTTATTTAAAATAAAATTAATTATACTGCTGTCTACTTAATAGAATAGTTTTATAAACAATAGTTCTTATTCTCTATGTATAGCTGAAGATCAGCTTCGTGCAAAGGGTTATGACAAAACACCAGACTTTATTTTAGAGGTTCCAGTAGGTAAGTCTTTTAAAAGAATTTTTATTATTTTATTTTGGGTAGGAGTGTTCAGGGTGAAATATTGTGGCTACTTCAGTGGAGTATATTATAGGGTACTACAAATCAGTCTCTTTTTTCAGTAGGTATCCAATAATTTTAAGAACTTGTAGTTTGGGTCAGAGATGTTTGATCATAAGTAGTGTTACCCGGTGTTTCCTCTTTGGTGTCTGCATGTTCACAAAATCACAAAAAGCAGACCAAGCAACAATAAGAACAACCAAAACCTTACTCCCTCTAACCTGCTCTGCCCACTGTCTATATGAACTGAACTCTGAAATACCTATAATTGTCTTAAACTTCTAGACCAAATCAGATCAAACTGTCTTAAGAGCATTACCATTACACTTGTAAATCATTACATAAAGGTCTGTCATTGTGCAGTTATTCTCTTGCCGTCACTTTGCCTCTAAATACAACTCTGCAGTTCTCTATTGTTTTTTAAAAGCCTGCATAGCAAGAAGTAAGAAAGAATAAAAGTAGGTGTAAAGGTCATGTCAAAGTTCGTCTCCAGTTTCTGGTCCTGAGGTCCTGTAAGAAGGTAATCAGATGACCTAGTGGCCATGGAAGAAAAAAATCCATGTTGCCCAAGTGTAAAGGATTGTTAATCACTTTTTCTAAATTGACTTTAATGCCAAAAGACTTCTCTTCACGTCCATCGAACACAGCACCCGTCTATGCAGATGCCTACTGTTGTGTCTGTCAGAGAAGATAAAAATGCTGAAAGCACTGTGTGAAAGTCATATACATGACTAGTTTTTTGTTCTTCTTACTAATACCAGTTAGAATTCTTACTGAGATAACTGATTTGTGCACTGGTGTAAGGAATTGAGTGTGTACTGTAAAATGTCTCACTACTCAGAAGTGCTTGAGATACCATCTTTCAACACAAGAATCCGTTATCCAACAGATAGACAGCTATGTAAATGAGAGTCTTCTGAAAAGTTTTTAAAGACTTCCCTTAGCTCAATGATGGTTGTATTCCTAATCACATTTCCTAAAAAGAAAAATGGTAGTGGTGTTAATAACAGCTTATATGTACAAAATAAAAATACCTTTGTAACCAAACCACTCCATATTTGAAATAGGATTTGGCATCCTAATGATCTGCAATTCACTCTTGTCAAGCCACACCTGGAGAGTTTTCAATTAATTTCCACTCCTTCACTTCCATACCTTGTATTTTTGGAGGGTCTCAGGAAGCTACCAAGAACTTTAGGGGTGAGGGAACACTTGTTTTTAGTGAAGTTTAAAGTTAGCAGGGGAGGTTGTGAAATTACAGAATCACGGAATGGCTGAGGCTGGAAGGGACCTCTGGTGGTCATCCGATTGTCAGGGTCACCTAGAGAGAAAAAAATAAAAGCAACTGGATGGAGCTGATTTTTCTAATGCTTGAGAAGGGAAACTGGGAAACAGCCAAAACGATTCCTGAGTTTGTAATATTACCCTATTAGAAAGAAAGATAAAAATAGCCATTAATTTGTTAGCATGGATTTATCTCTTGAAATCTGAATAGTGATAGAGCATTACTTTCTTCATATTATTTCAGTCACTTGAGATTGGCAGGAAATAATTTTCTACCTGCTGTCCAATCAGAATTAATGTATGGCAGTCCCTGAATTCTCTTCTTCATGACTCAGTACATAGCTAGGAAAGGCAAATGTTTCTTAGAAATTGCTTCTCAACTGACTACAGAGTTTATGCCTAGGCTATTTTATCTTCTGGGGTCTAAAGGTGGTGAGGGTAGGGGGAGGGTGTAGAAGTATAGGCCTACACAAATTAACTTGGTTACTGATAGCAGGGTAGTGGTGACATATAGAGCTCAGTGTGGTGATTTCATGAGTTATTTACCCAGATTTCTCAAGTAATTTTACACTCTATGGTCAATTGTGCTGCCATATTCCAACCTTTCTGTGCATGTGCATATTTGAAAGATATTTTTACAAATCTGTAGCTCTGTTGCAAGCATGAATTATGTAGTAGATTGGAGGGTAAATAGGATATTCCCAAACACATTCTTGCAGGCTGTTGAGTTTGATTTTCAGAGTTCACTTTATTTTCTGCTGTCACCCTAGCTGTTGAAGGACACATAATTCACTGGATTGAAAGCAAAGCCTCATTCGGTGATGAAAGTAGCCACCAAGCCTACTTGCAGGACCAGTTTTGGAGCTACTGGAACAGGTATATTTCTGTTCTTTTTCTTTATAGACAAATAGGACTGTATTTTAAAAGAAGTTACTGGAAGAAACACTAGTGACTTTTGTATTAAGCCACGTGAACAAAATACATGTTACTAATCTGGCATTTTGAATGTCATCAATTAGTATGTTGTACTGAATGATGAAATATTTGTGAAAAATTCACATCATAATTGTTAGCATGCAGCAGATATATATGGTGATTTTACAATGATGCTGGATGACAGAATTAAGTTACTTCGGTACAGAAGCTATATATCAATTTTTTTAGTACCTGAGTTCAAAGGAAGATTTTGCTGTAACATTTTGTAATACCTGCAAGGTGCCAAATTTGTTATAATTTTCACAAACCAAGTGGACATTGTGTGTCAAAAACTGTATTGCAAACTGTATCTAGGACAGTATTGTTTCACTGGGGTTTTTTAATAAAGTATTTTTTTAAATATTATCTACATTTTAAGCAGTAATAACAGTTGTCTTCAAGATAAAAAAAATGTATTAAGTATTTGCAGGAACATAAGGAGGGAAATGAGTTATGCCAGACAGAGTGGGGTTTTTAACATGTTGATGGTATTGATAGAAAGATCTTTTCTTTTAAAGATAGTTAAAATAGTTCTGCTTTATTCTTATAAAAGTTGTTATTGTATATAATTATATATCTTTCCATGGTACTAGAAGCCTCCTTATTGGAGGATTTTTTTTCCAAAAACAATAATAAAAAGGTGCTTTATATTCAGTTCCATTTTTTAATGTGGTGGAACACTAAGCAAGGCAAGGTAGTGAGTAAGTGAGATAAATGAAAGCTTTAATAAATGATTTTTAAAAGCATAAAGTTAAAAGTTCTGCTCAGTATTCAAAAGAGATCATCAATGAAATCTGAGGCATAGTGGAGAAAATGACACAAACGTATGAACACGCAACAATTAGACAGCATGTGCCAACATCAGAGGCTAGTCTGGTGACCATTTGAACTGAAGATGAGAAATGCCAAGGTTAAAATAGCCAACCATAGGTTGGGAAATAACTTAAAAGTGGATTCTATCGGAGGCAGCAGAAGAAGAGAGACCAAATCTTGAGCATACTATCATCAGAGCTCAAAATTACGCTCTGCAGCAACATTCTTGATTGACATGAGAAAGACGTGCTCTTACTTGACAATCCCAGAAAGCAGTGACTTACAAAAGCTGAATTGAGGTAATGGGGATCTCAGAAAGACTGTCAGCTCTTGGATGAAGATACTCTACTACAGGAAATTTGTAGAAAAGAATTTATGAATCTTATAACCAGAATACAAGACTTCGAGAGAAATTTGAGTATATAGAGTATCTAGGCAAATGGTGAGAACGGCCAGAAAGATACTGATGCAAACGGTGCTGGACTTGCACAACTGTGTAAATAAGAGGAGATGGAGCAGCTCAGGCTGGTAGGAGGCCATTAGATGTACTGGCTGGAATATTTTCTGAGGAGAAAGGATGAGTTTGAAGGCATCCATGATGGTAGCAGAGAAAAGCAGCTCCAAAAAGTGAATTTTAAATAGAGAACATGAGCATAAAGATGCTAAGTTAACATGAGGTGAAAGTTGAATAGGCAAGTAGGAAGAAGGCACTGATCCATTTTGTTTGAAGCAGAATTGCCATTGCAAAGTTGAAGTTTTAGTTTCTGCCTTTTTTTGTGCTGAAGTAAATGACTATCCACGTTCTGGTTTGAGCTATAAAATGTGTAAAACATTTGAGAATGTACATTCAAATGTACCATTTGAGTCTGAAATTTCCAAAACAAACTTCTTTTATGCATTTATCAGGAAACCAAGATACAGCTGTCTTCATTTTAATTTTGTCATGTATTAATTAATATTGCAACTTCAAAAATGGAATAACATTTCTCACCGAGCTGCTAGTTTTTACCTTTAGTGTTGCAAAAGCTAGTCTGAATTGATATGTGGATTGATAAGACTATTTTGGAAGTATTTTCAAGATTTTTTCAAATCTTCTGTTATAGCTGTTCATATTGAAAACAACTGCAAAAATATTTGATTCTTAAATATAGTGACTTTACATTCATAGAGGAAACTAGGAATCTCCTTAGTGAGATTTGTTATTCCCCAAATCCAGAATTTAGTGATGTTAACTATGGAAATTAGGGAGATTTCTGTGGGGTTTTTTAAAGAACAAATCCTGTTAGTTTTAATTTTGGTACTGCTTGGCCAAACTAACAGCATCACATCATCTTCTAAAATGAATTCTGAGCTACTGCAGCTTCTTCTAATATGACAGTTGGGTTAATGAACACTTGTTGACACATTAGGTTGCATTTAGACAGTTAACTTTGATCACTCTCTGAAACTATTTATATGAAAGGACACAGGTGTAGCTGCACAAACTGTGAATCAATTTTGTAAGATTTAATCAGCCTATGCAAGGATCTCTCAAGTGGGAACCAGTTTCCCAGTCAATTCACTGCACCTGTGTGTCTCCTTTCCTCTTGAAGGAGGAATCCATTTGGGGAAGAAGCATCAGAGGTATGACACTCAGCTGATAGTTTAGGGTTTTGTAAACCTCATCTGTTGATTGAACTTAAAGCCGAAAGGAAATTGAAGAGAAAACCTGTAACATCACCTCTTAGATGTGGATAGAAATACATGTCTAGATACTTTGAAAGGAAGGAAGGTAAGAGGTTTTAGACCTTTTTCTTTCAGCTTTTTTATTGTTTCTCTGAAAATTGGGAAAGACTGGAAAAGTTCCCGCATGTGTCACATGTAGAACTTTAATTCTGCACACAATCTGACTGAAAGCTTTGAACATAGCTGTGGTTTGTTTGCTGTTACGTGTGTATTTCATTAAATCCTGTACTCTGTGCTAACGTCTTAAATTGGTCTGTACTGACAGGAAAGAAATGGCACTTTCTCATCGCTAACTAAATCTGCGAGTGTCTTAAATTGGTCTGTACTGACAGGAAAGAAATGGCACTTTCTCATTTAACAGAACAGCTCCCTAGATGCAGTCAACCATGTCTGTTCACCTCAGTGCAAAAGAACACCTTTTTATTACTCTGAGTTCTGCAGGGACAGCTTAGCAAGGTTTTTTATGGCTCATACATCAATGGTATTGTTAAGCAATTTTCAGTTGCAGTGCTGCACTGCAACCTCATCTTCAAATTAAGCTTCACATTAAAAATGTACAAAGTGTACCTTGTCAGTGGGTTTGCACAGTTGTAATTTAAGATGCTGTTTAGATATTGAGAATTTTCAATAATAAACAGAAAAAGGCAAGTTTGGTCTTACGTATTCCCAGACTGATTTTGCAGAGTGATGATTTAAAAAAAAAAAGCTATTTTATATACTGAACAAACTTAGTATAAAATGATTCATGTACTTGCAGAATCCCTTCCCTCAATACATTTGTTCCTTCAAAGTGGTGACATCCACTGAGCAGGCTATAGCTTTCACTGCCACTGGGTAAACAAGACAACTGGATGTGCAAAATATAATTGCTTTGTGCATGTGTAGTAGATGCCACACTCTTCGTTGTTCACTGGCCTACATTGATGTATTTCTTGTAACCATGAGGATAAAAACTTGAATAGTCAGTGTGACTAAAGGTAATTTGGAGAGCATGAGGAGGAAGTAACACAGATTGCAGTTTAAAACATGGTCTGAGAGCATGCTGTAAATTATTTTAGGGTTTTTTTTTTTCCCCAGAGTGTCTAATTTTATAATTTTTTCTAACATAAATTAAAAATTGGTGTCCTGGCTGTAAAAGTCTATTAGTCAGAGCTGATAGGCAGCACTCCTGTTTTCTAAGATGCATACAGAAATCAGCAATACACGGTTAAAATAGTAATTAGTGGGTGCACTGTCAGTGACTTGCTGTAAGAAGATATAAACTCAAACACAGTAATTTACATTTTGTATCTTCTGCAAGCCTGGCTAAGGCATATGTACATCCTGGAATGTAATTTCTGGAGAGTCCCAGGAGAAAGCTTGACGCCATTATTAGCTAAAGAAACTTTACTGTATGTGAGAAAGACCGTAGGAAAATGTCACATTTGACACTGATATTAAACTAAAGGTAATTTCACATAGTGAAAGAGAAGCACTTCATCTTCTCGTTGAATAAGAATGGTAAGTCATCCCTGTACTAAATTCCTTCCCCATTTGCTTGTGTTCTTAATGTTGTTAGTCCAGTGTTTCTGCTTTTTTGAAAGAATAAATAAAAGCAAGTTTCTCATCAGTAATTTTAAAATAGTAACCTCACTTTTTGGGAGCCTAAATTAGTGATTAAATGTGTTGTTGATTAATAAATTATGTCTGATCTTGAGAATTTCATTTATAAATAACAGTTACAGTAAAAACATCAGTCCTGTAGATTACAAAAGGTATTTATTTCAGATAAATGTGAACAGAAACAAAGCAAATGATTGTATTTCAGTCACAAACACAGCCGATGTGTTGTTTGGGTTTTGTGAGAAGAGTATTCTGTTCAAATTCATTTGCAGCTGACTATATGGATGAATCACATGTGAGCCAAGGCTGAAACAGAACATCAGAACAATATACAGTTTTTTTTCTGTTCAACTGTTTAAAATGGTTTGTCGTGTTACTGTGAAGACTGTTTCAGTAATAATTGTTTTGTGATTGTGGGTGCTTGGGGAAGAGGGAGTTATGCTGTGGGTTTATGGATGTCTGTTCTATAACAAGATCAGTACTCTGCAGTTGCAAATGGTTTAAAAAGTTATACTGGTGAGTTGAAAGCCAGTGGTATAGCAACTTGACTTGGAGGAAACCTTGGGAGTTGCATTTGTCAAGTGGCTAGGAAAACTGTTCATGCATACCCAGTATCCAAAGCTTCATTGGCAGCCCAAACATAAAGAACTGAAAGGTCATTCTTCTTCTTGCAGTATGATGGTTTGTTGACATATTTTGACACACTGGTACAATGCTGAAAGGTTTTGACCTTACTGCAACACTGAGGGACTTAGGGTTTGTTTAGCTATCTAATGCTTGTAGATTTTCACACATGCTGGGTTTTGCTCTGCTCCCTCCTGGCTACACTTGAATTAGTAAATTAATCTTAGGCAAAAATGAATGTAGGTAGAAGAGAGACTTTACAATGATTTTTTCCTCTTAGGACTATATATAGATACATTTCTTCAAAAATAATTCACTGTTTGAAAATTTGCCATACCAGGTTGCTAGCCTTAGTAGCACTGAGTAAGATATGTTTCTTTCTAGACAAGAAAAGAATCAAAAGCAGTGACAATTGCCATTTTCTGCTAGTTTACTGATTCAGTAGTTTAATTTGTGAAGGTGATAAAATTCTGTGTTCTCCTGCGAGATAAAACGAGATATATGTGTACGCTCATACACATACACACACACACACACATATACAGGCATACCTCTGCACTTCACAAATGTTCTAGCTACATTTAGCTTATTGCCAACAGCATTTGACATAAATTATGGTTACTTTTATTTCATGACACATGAATAGTATAAAAGTCAAGTGTGTAGTTTATGAAAAAAAAAAAATTACTTTAGCTCTAAAGTAATGTTTTTAGATTTTACCAGTCAACTCCTCTATAACAGTGTGATTGAATAACAAAGCATGAAGACATTTTCCATTGAGACCATGGCTTATGCCTGGCATTGCTATAATGTTAATTGTTTCGCTGAATTGTAAGTTGTTTTATTTTGTATCAAAACTAATTTTTGCCAAAGCAAAAGAACAGACCATACTATATTCATATTAGCATTTATATTTGAATGATTGATATTAATTAAGTATAAATTTTTATGCATTGTTCTTCTTAGATAATGTATTTAATACGGACATGAAACTCAGATTTTCGTTATAAATTAATTCTACTACTAAGCCTCTTTCACTGCTAGATTGCTGCATTCTGAACTTAAAAAGTAGTAAATGAAGCACCACATAGCTTTGTTTAAATTATTTTTCCTTATATTTTCCTGTACCGTCTTAAATATTGTCATGTCACGAGAGACTCCTGTAGTGCAGATAGAGCATTTTCAGCTTTCATCCACATTACTGCAAGGCTTCAGCTCCAATTTTCCTGGTATTTCTCATTCAGATTAGACAAGCATCTAAGTTTATGTACGATAAGAGCTGACAGCATAGATCCTGCTATGCTTGCCAAAGGCCTGGTTGCAGACACTCCACTATGTCAAAGAATGTCAACCCCCCACAGACCTTACCTTTCAGAATTCCTTGTAATTTTTAATTGACATTTACATCTGACATTTTCAATGTATTTCTTAGTGTTGAGTCTTTATCTACGTAGTAATAGTTAAAACCAAACCAAAGCAAAAAGAATCCCTTCCTGTAAACTATGATATCATATATTTTTTATTTAACAAGGTCAAGTTGCTGGGCTGAAACTCAAGAATGACCAACTCCCCCTTCCTTCGTGTAATTCTATATTTGCTAGTCTAATCCATTTCAAATGACAATTGAGGAGGGTGGTAGGAGTATAAAGCGAAATTTAACTCTTAATACTAAGGAACAAAGCATATTATTTTTACTATGCATCATGCACAGAAAGGATACAGAGATTTTTTAAAAATACTAATCGAGCTTTTCCTTTGAGTCGGGTGCTTGAATATTGAAAGTGGTACCTTCATACCTTTATTAATGCAAGGTATACATGTAAACAACATAATATTGCAAATGAAGTGAAGCTGGCAAGTATGTAATTTAGCTGCATGTTGCAGTGTGTTGTGCTTCCTTGCCTTCAGAAACCTCAAGTTTTCATTTGGCTTGAAATACTAAAGGCCTAATGAATTCGTATGAGCATAATTATCCATCTATTAGAAGTTAGAATGAAGGACTACAGTTGATCATAAATGTCACAAAGCAAAGAAGTAGAAGAAGCATTTTGTCACAAATAATGCTGCTTTTCTTCTAATTAGTTAATTTACATTTTACAAATTAAGGGCAAGATTCAGACAGAAGATAATCTAGTAGCATATCATAGCTTTACTGACCTGTATTTGTATATGCCAAATTTAAGTTAATTAGAAATGTAGATGCTGTTTGTTTTATCTGTCAAAAAGCTCATCTTAAAAAAAAAAATCTAGACACACTTTTTCCCCCAACATTTATCATCCAAATAATAGTCTTGCCAAGATGGCAGCCTCATAATAAACTCTTTTCAGTGGAGTGATGGGTAATGAAGCTTGCTTGTGAAGGCAGCGAAAAATGTTGTCTAGCCAAATGTGTGAATATGATGGCTAGAGAATCAGTGGACTTTCTCAGTCATCAATCTTTTTAGTAGCCTCTTATACATCTGAATATTTTGATAGATGATCTAATAATTGAGTTATCTATCTTTCTAACTATCAGAGTTGCATAAAAATTATTCTCACATGCTATTGAATATTATATATATTGGGCATCCAGTAAATTTTTCAAAAAGGGTCCAAGAGGTGGAGGAATTTAGTTGTGTCTTAAGCAGCCTTTAATGTATTAAATGATAAACAACTATATATACGATATATACTATCTATAACTACTATATACACGATATATACGTGAATCCGTGAAAACTATTTGTACTAATGTAGAAAAAAAGTAAATAATGTCAATAGCAGGTTACAGATAGGACTCAAAGGAAATAAAGCATGTAAAAACATCAGGCATGAGGTTAGTGCACAATCTAAGAGAAATTAAAATGAGTAGATTCAGTAGTCTTTGGCTGGTTAATGGACAACAGTCAGATTTACACACAATTGCACGAATTCCTTGTGTCTAGGAAATCTTGGCTTAGGCAAAAAGAAATATAGTGTCACTGTGGAATCCCAAGTTAGTGTTCAGCCTCTGTGAGAGTGGTTTCTCTTGATTAAAGATGAGATTGAAAAGTATATATTGGAACTGTCTACATTTTGTTTATTCTGGGTGACTGTACAATACAGATTTGTGTTGCCAGAGTACAAGAATCTGCTTTCCTAGGGCACTAATCTTGCATTAAAGGAGGCACGCGGGGTACGTGGATAAGTCACGTTAAGCACATCATCGGATGTGTCTTACTGGGGCCTCGGAGTAGCAGAGCAAAATGATTGTTGGTGTTGGTGTATTTTTTTAAACACTACATTTCAAACAGATGTTATATAATTCTTGACTTTGAATGCATTTCTGCTCAAAGGGTCGGGTAAAAATTATTTTAACACGAATAAAAATATTTTTGCATTTAGAATACTTTAAATTCCAATATTTTTTTTTGTCCTCAGTGTCACACATTCAATTACATACTTTTCTATAGATTATTAAATGTTCCTTCTTATGAATTCTTGAAAATGATACGTAGGGGACTTTTTTTTTTAAGTGCAAATATTCTGGATTTCAGTATATTTTCATTTTTTTTTAGTACTTTATTTGTAGGTTTCATAACTACAGCAAGGTGTAAACAAGTACGTTTTATGAATAGTTCTCCAGTTAGCAAAATGCCTTTTCTTTGTCTTGTTCAGAACTAGAGTGACCAGGGTACTTTCTTGAGGATACCAAAAAGTTGTTCACTCATTGCAGAATTATAATGGAAGAAGTATCAGAGGGTTCTGCTTTATAGTTACCGCCTGCTTAAAGAAGAAAGAGAAAGATGGATTTCAAGGAGTTGAATATTATCAACATTGGACAAGTATTTTGTGAAAGTGTTACTGGGCCTCATTGGACCTTGCCACTGCATGTGGATCTACAGATTTAACAAAGTTTTGGCTGTCTCACTGACAGCATTTGTGACTCTTAGGCTTAGTAAGTGGAGATCTTAATGTTTAAGGATTCTTGTTAAACACGTGTAAGTAGTTTGATGCATTTTGAGGACACATAAAGCAAGGCACTGAGATAAGATAGCTTGAGTATCAAAAATATAAAAGCTTGCAATAAAAATTTGCTTTTGAAGTTCCACACTTGTCTGCCAATATTGCATCCCACATAAACAGCCTTCATTTTAGTTTTCAGTAGTGTTTACATTGATTTTATGCAATTTTAAATTACATAAGTGTAATTGCACGTGAGCATAATTTAAACCTAGGACTGAGGCAGCAGGAGACAAATTACAAAAAAAAAAAAAAGATTAAATGAGTCTCTCTCATTACTTGGGAAGTTTTAATATAAGAAAACTAAAATTGCTTCTGATTATATAAATTCATAAGCAGCTAACTGGAATTGATTAAAGCCAATGTTTGATTTTCTTTACTATATTTGGCTCCTTCTGACCTTAAGTAAATTGGTGGTTATTCTAGTTAGTATTTGCAGTATGTCTGCTTGAGAACATACCAAGCTCTTATGCATACACAGTGTTATACAAACGTATGTATATATTTGTGTGTTTAATTTTAGAAAGTTTATATCTTAATTTAGGAAGGAGATGTTCATTTCCCTCTCCTAATCAAAATAGCAAGCATCTGTGTTCCTTCTGGTTTGTCATTTGATTAGCATGCTCTCATCCATCACTAGTCTGTGATATGAACATCAAGAAATCATGTCCTTTTGTTTTAAATGATAAATATGCCTTTGTCATGAATACTTACAGGAATTCCAAGATTTACATCTGAATTGTCAAAGTGTAACCACAAAGCTTCCCTGATGTGTGACATTATTAGTGAAATAAAGAACTTTTTAATTTTTCATGGATAGATGTTAAATATTGACATTACAAGGCTGGTTTAGCTGTGATGCTGAAAAAAATTAGTCCTTCAACCACTGTTTTTCTAAGATGTGTTGTTTATCAACAAGAGACAATCAACTGCACGAGAGCCTCTGCGGACATTCCTATTTGGATGGTCCAAGGCTGTCTCTTCAGGTTTCATTATTTAGGTCTGATGTGTAGTTAGCTCTTATCAAAACTAATCCCATCTGAAGTACCAGGCTTCCAGTGGTCACACAACCAACATGAAAATTTCTTCAGTCTGACTAATATTATTGAAGACAGTATTTCTTTAAACTTGAGCTTTGTTTCAGTGTCTATATCAATTACATCTTGTAAATGCATTTCAGTGAATGTTTCGCTGCTTGTTTCAACAGATGAAATACATCTGAATTAAATTTTATTGTGCACGTTTTTAAATTAAAAAATGGTGAAAATGCAGGCATTTAGATTAAAGCTTTACTATCATTCTTACTACATCTTGATGCTACTAAGGCAGAAAGAACTACTGTTATTGCTGGCTTCTTGTTGTTGGAGTAGTACAGTAGGTTAAAATGTTTTTGAAGACAGACACCTAGATGGGTTTTTATCATCTATTTTATCAGCTATTTGTAGCAAAAATTGAGTGTGTCATGCAAATATTTAATTTAATTTTAGTTCCTACAGAAAGCAAGTGTTCCTTGAAATCCTTGGGTTCGCTTATGCATGATAAAAAATTATTTCCTGTATTTCTTTTCTGCTGTTGCATATTGTGTTCTGAGTTTATCATGGTTAAATTCATTTCGTGTTCTGAGTCCTGTAAAGCTGAAATTGAATCTTTGAAATTTATAATTTCAAGATATTGCAGTTTATAATCTTTGAAATCTACAAAATAGTTCAGAGATAAATTTAATGAGGGATCCCACAAAATTATCTAAGGGCCCATCATCATGATCAGCTTATAATTGCAGTATTTTATAATATGATTTGGAATGCACTATGTACTTAATTCTAAAATATTGAAAATCACACATATTTCAGGCTCTCTGTAGAAGAGTAATTTAGAAAGAATATTCTCATTTATTTGTTTGAAAAGGAGAAATAGCTTGCACCCTTTGCAACGCAGCCCAATACATTAAGTGAGATTTTCTGGCATGCAAAGGATACATGTGAGGTTTTGAGACACAGAAGCTGTAACCCAACTTGAAGAAGACAATGATGGCAGTGAGCTTCTGTCCAGAGTTAATCAGCTGCAGAATTTGTAAACTGCGTATGTGTCAAAGTTGAAAATGTTAGCACTCTGATAGAAGCTTGAAAAGGTTAGACCTGATAAAAGCCATCAGCAGTTAAAGAAAGTGATTTATGGGAATGTAATGACACAAAATGCCTCATTTATCACTCATATATAGATAGGTTAAGGTTTCTGTGTCATACTTTAAAAACTTGACCACTTAGAATTGTCAAAATAGGTACTTAATTGCCCATCATACATTTCAGTTCAAATTTCCTCTGCTTGAATTTTGGTGATTTTACTGTTTTGCTTTTCATATGGTTCTTTTTAAAGTCATTCATATTTCATATTTATTTCATATTTGTTTGAAATGATATGCTCAGTGCTCTGTTAGAACTTTTATTAGGTAAAGCTGTTGATTTGACTGATATCCAAATCTTTTTTTGGTTTACAATTTTGTTCAGCCTAACTGTAAGGAAAATAACTGACTTTTTTTTTGTTTTATACCGCTAATTCTCATCAAGACTTTACAGCTTTCTAATTCAATCCTTACATTGCCTTTCCAAGCTGAAATACAAGATTTAAAAGTGAGATCCATCAGTTGGTTTCCAGTTCCAAATACTTAAGTTACTGTTTATCTCTATACAAATTAAATTTAATCCAAAACTACCAGTACTGTTAAATAATCCTAAACCAGAATAAAAATATTAGGGAAAATGCACTTTAGCGTGTTATCCTTTTACTGGTTTGATTTGAGGATAGCAAGTCCCACAGATTTAAGACTGACTGCTTTTTTTTTAACTGTCCACAGTTTCATCATAATGCTGACAAAAAAGTAAATGTTAATATGGGTAAATCTTCATTAGGGAATTATCTTTAAGAATAATATATATAAAATATATTTGGAAAATAAAGCAACCACTTTAAAGACATTGCATAAATACTAAAATACAGGTTCAGCTGCTGAAAGAAAAAGTGTGATAATCAAGTTTGCAAGGATTTATTTTTCTTTAGATACTAATCCTTTTAAAACAATTTTATCCTCTTATTTCTTGTTTTTTATACAGGAAAGCCTGAACAGAATAATTTTAATTCTTAATATCAAAAAAACTTACCTTTTTGTTAGCTTTCACAATTTATGGCCCCAGTTGTATAGCATTCTGTTTGTTCAGCGATGACCTTCCAGGTTCGATTTAAAAAGAAGTCAGAAGCATTTGTCATGTCTGCTCGATCTTGTCCAGAGGTACCTATTGTAATTATAAAGGACTAATAAGGTTGTTTATAATATAACAGTCTGACAACCCTAAAAAATCTTCTGGAGAGCAACTTATTTTTTTCATGTGTGTGTCTATCTTAAGGAAAAAAAAAATAATCTCTGATCTTGCTTTATGTTGCACTGTGTCTTTTCACCATTTAGTTGAGAAAGCATAAAGAACTTGCATCTCAAAAACCTTAACTTAGTTAAGTATAATTTCCTCACTAGTAATACCTTTTGGAAAAATAATAATAATGTGACTATAGTACAGTTGTATGCTATATTTAATTGGTATATATAGAAGTGAAGATAAATGTACTTAGAAACATTGAATTCCTTTCCGTTGCAAAAATGTGTGATACATGAATATAGTGAGCTCTGTTTCTTAGAAAAAAAATCCA
This sequence comes from Calidris pugnax, assembly GCF_001431845.1. Lineage (NCBI taxonomy): Eukaryota > Metazoa > Chordata > Aves > Charadriiformes > Scolopacidae > Calidris > Calidris pugnax. Next base: position 12,826,641 of record NW_015090839.1, read on the forward strand.
AATTAAGAAAAATCTTGTTGTTGATTCTATTATAAGCATTATTAAAGTGCTTCTTTAAGTAAGTGTTATTATAGTGGTATTTTACATGATATGTCAGGTTTTTTACAACTGTCTTAAGATCATTTTTCCCTTCATATGTCTTTGTCTTGCTTCCTCGCTTCTTTTTCCTTCCCCATTTCAGTATCATCCGGCAATACCACTTTTTTTATAGGTATATATATAAGGTAAACAAAAACATACTAAAACCAATGGAATTTGAATGTTTGACAGAAATGTTTACCTCTCTTGTAGAGTATGTAACAACACTGTAGTATTGTCAGGCTACCATACATCATTTAAATACCCTTAGACAGCAAAAGCAAAATCTTGACAATTCGGTAATCTCATCATGTGATTTCAAGAAGGCTTTTTTTCATATCTACAATTGAGACAAATTTATGTTGTATGTATTTATGGTCGTTAAACTCAAAATTGTCTCATTTCATTAATTTTTAACATTGTGCTCTCTTAATGACTATGAAGAAATGTATTAAAATGCCTTAATTATAGGGCTAGAAGAAGAGAAAGCACAAGTCTTTTTAGCATATGATCTTTCAATTGTTCACTAAAGGATAAAGAGGGCATTCAAGCGTGGTTTAGATAACTGTCAGCAGTAATAAAATGCAAGGTAGTTTGTAGAGCCTTTAAAGACCTTTCAGGGAAACAGATTTAATTAAAAAACAATAAAATGGACTTTTCATTTCAAAGAAATCCAAAATGTTATAAAATTTCAGGATGTTACTGTGTTAAAAGTAATGTGTGTTTCCAAGGATGAGGAAGAATTGCTGTGAAAATATTCTGCAGTCCATACAGCAGTGATAGCTTTATTTTGTGTGTGTAGTTCTGTGTCCTTTAGCTTCTAACACAGACTATGGATAGCATATTAGAGCATATTCCAGACTTCCTTAGCTGAGTGATTTTACCTGTTTGGGTTTTTTTAGTTTGTTATGCTTTTAATAAATTTGGGTTTTTTTTTTTAAATAAGGCAAACGTTTAGCTGCTTAATGTAACATTATGTTAGCACAATTACCCACAGAACGATGTAACTGACATATTGGCAGAAGTTCATTTGCCTGTGTGGTAGAGTCAGGAGCTCCTACTCATCATAGGTGTCTCTGTTAATATGTGAAAATATATTTCAAAGTATGTTTCAGATTTCTGCTGTTTCTTCTCATGTAATAAAAAATTGCATTTGCTGGTAATGTTTTTGGTTGTGTGGTGTGTTGAAAAGTGTAGTTAAGCACTTGTTCTGCACTATTGAGTTATACCACTTATGGAAAGCTTGGAGCAATTTAGTTTGCATGTGATAAGCAGTGGTTTATAAACAACATTGACTGCTGTCTTTTTAGAGTAGTTTTGCTCCCTTGCTCAGCCTCGTACTTTCCTGAGGAAGTTTTTCTAAGTTGTTTTCTCTCACCCTGGTGCACACACATCAATTGCATTAACCAATTGGTTTGTCGTAGCCAAGTACCAAATGGATCTGCATGCAAGTTTGTCTTTGTGTAGCAAAGGTTTTTATAGATAAATCAACTTCACCAAAGTGCATTTTCAGCAAATGCTAAAACTCTATCAGTTTTGTAGTTGTAATTGCTGGCCCAAGTACATTATAAAACTTGTTCATAATGAAAATATGACTTCAGTATTTAGGGTCTTGCTATATCATGTAGTAAATTAACTTTGGATTGTTAATTCGTATCAGTGTTCACTTTGTCACTGACTAATCATAGAAATGGAAAATCATCCCTGTTCTTGGAATTGGTGATTTTTCTTTTATGGAAAACAAAGGGTTTTTTTCTGCCTGCACACATATCTTAAGCTGGAGTGCAAAGGAGTAGTACCAGCCTCTGTATCATGTACTGGGCAATGACTCTGGGGAAAAAGGTAGCTAAGATGCTGCTGAAAATGTACACGTGTGACACCATTCTGCATTAAAATGCCTCACTATTTTCTTCATTGTTGGGCTTCCTGAGGCTTGGGGACTCAGAACTAGCCAAACTACAAGAGTTTTGCAGAGCACCAGTACAATTAGTTTTGGAAACCTTTCTGTATATGGTGTGCATGTGTTTGAGAAAGAGGTACCTCACATCATGCTGTCATCAACTCCTTTCTGTTTTCATCTTGTTGTGTCCCTTTCTTCACACTCACTTGTCCTGGTGGTAGGGCTATTCGGTGTGATGTTTCTGTAGAACATACTCCACAATCCAGTATTCTCCAGTCTGCAGCTGATGGGCTCCTGCAGAATTGTTAGTTTTGATCACTTCTGTTGGACTTGTAAGTCCAATAGAAGCTCAAGTCAAATGTTGAGTTTGCTTGCTTTTCCTTTCCTTTCCTTTTTTTCTGAGTGATTTGTTTTGTGTAGTTGGGGTTTTATGACTTTGTTCCCATGTGTCATATCAGAGATGAGTGGTTTCCAGTAGTGACTTTTGTAACCTTTGGTAAACACGTGAACCTCTCACTGAGTGAAAACCACTATTGTGTTACAGTATGTTAATTTTTGTCACAGTAATTTTTACTTTTTCATGTGTAATGAAGTTATTTTTAAAATGTTTTTTCTTTTGCTAAAAATCACATTTCCTGGATCTAAAGAGCTCTCCTTTATTAAAAACTATAGACATTTTGTATCACTACTTCAAAATGCAACATTCAAGAGAGGAATGGGCATTATCAGAGGACTGAAAGCTTAATCTAACTTCTTGTAGGGCAGACTCTAGTTCCTTACGTGTTTGCCCAGTAGTTCGCACCTCTAGGCTCAGTACAAGCTGAGGATTTCATGATGCCAATAAGAAGAAGACCAAGATAGAATAATGGTCTTCATTTACACTGTTCTGTGTTATGATTTTTAGTAACAATGATTCTCATGCATTTGCCTCTGTACAATGGACAGGGTAAGATATAATGGCTATAAATTTAGCATGGAATCTCCATTCCATCACTGATCTCTTTTGTACTCCCAAGCAAATTACTTGTTGCTTCTATATTTAAAATTCACTGCCTGCAAAAGCCTGATATTGCATCAAAATATTGCAAAGTTAAACTTGATTGACCAAATTGATACGGTGTTTTCTTAAAACTCAGGGTAAAAGACACTACAGATAAAAATGTATGAATATGTTCTATTATGAAAAATCTCTACTATTGTAGTAAAAGTGTAAACCTAAGCACAGCTCTTCTCATAACTTTCATTTCCTTATCACCATTTATAGTGTGTCAAGGAAGAGAAAAAGAATCCAGGAGTACTGTCTGTGCTTTGGCATAAAACATTATGAAAACAACATAAAGTTCCAGATGTTTTTTGGCTTGTGTTAAGGAGATAAGGATAGGATTCTAGGAAAAGTACAAATCATGTCAAACTAGCACTCAAATCATGCTTCTCTGCAAAATGTCCAAGGGAACAAGTTCAGAGAGAACAGTCTGTTTTCTCACTGTTATGGAAAAGACTTTCCCAGTTGTAAAAGCACATCATACACCATGTCTTTTGTGTGTCCTATGCTTTTCTGGCCCTTCTCTGTAAAATCAAGTGGGCCTCTGAAAATTATACCCTTGTTTGTAGAATTTTTTATTTATTTCTTTAATTGCCACAAGGCCAATAGGGTGTAATAGCACTAAGACCCTTAGCCTGCTCAGCCTCTGCCCTCTCCCTGGCTTGAACAGACCACAAAATTAGGCTGATTCTATGGAATTGGCATGATGGGAGAATCCCTTTTATGTGCAGATCTCAGGGGAACATCTGCATCATAAAATAGATCTTATCTCAGAATATATATATATGTATATAAGCGTACATATGTCTGAATTACATAGATGTAACATGAAATTTAAATGTAATACTGTAATGTTATCATAGTCCCTTTTGTGCATATCAGTAAAATAATAGTTTAAGGTTGTGCCTTGGTGTTGATATAAGTATTTCTTAGATCTGTAGTATAATACTCTCTCCCTGTTTTTCCTATGATATACACCCGTGAATGTTTCTGAACTGAAACGAGTAGAAAACCGAACTTTTTAAACAATGGAATGTGTTAAGATTCTTCAGTTAATTGCAGACTGGATGAAAAAAGCTGTTAACATCATGGGATATTTTTTTACCTACGGAGAAGTACACTGTGCTGCATGAGTCTTTTCTATGACATGAGGGAATATATGTAGAACATTCCTTTCAGTAGCTCACATTGCATGCTTTAGAGTATTAATTACCCAGTCAGATTTTATTAGAGCCCATTGAGTTTTGCATAATTAAAATTGTAGCACCATCTAAATGGTATGAGATGTGGAATGCAGAATCTTTGCTTTTGCCAAATGCTCTTCTCTGGGTTTTCAAAGAGGGAGCAGAGAAGTGGGAGAACCTTAAAAGTCAAGTCTGACACACAAAAAAAAAAAAAAGAAAAAAAATTATGTACATGCACATTTAGCTTTGTATAAAATATAAAAGTTAAGCATAATAGATTTTTTTACTATGTTTTTCTTCTACAACAGCAATAATAACGTATAGAGTTTCTGGAGTAGGTATTAATTTCAAAATGCAAAGCTGTAGAATTACAGTAATGGATAACTGTAGACTGGTCTCTGTACACCTGGAAGTTAAAAGTTTCAGATATAGTGTGAGAAAAGTTGGTTATTGTCTAAATGCTATCAAATGCATATAGCTCAAAAAAATTATCATTGCATTTTATATCGAAATATTCTTGTGGCCATCATGGGCATATACAGGAAATATATATAATCATCTTTTACATAGAATCATCTGTCTAGCAGAGGTCTAGTTCTGTTTGATTGCATTGTCCTCAGTGCAAGTAAGATTAAAGCAGCCCTCAGTATTAGTTTTGACCTGTGCAATAATTTGTCCTTTAGATTAAATGATTAGATAGAGTATAAGATCCACAGTTGTACTGAGACAGACAGTAACTTGCAACAAATCCAGTGAAGTGCCCCAAAGATGATGAAGGGGTTGGAACATCTTTCACATGAGAAGAGGCTGAGAGCACTCCAGCTGTTTACCCTGGAGAACAGCAAGATCAGAGGAGATCTTACCAATGTGCAGAAATACCTGATGGGAGGGAGTGAAAAATATGGAGCCAGGCTGATGGGACAAGTGATGGGATAAGAGACAATGGGCAGAGACTGAAATACAGGAAAATCTGTTGAAGCATAAGAAAAATCTTTTTTATTGTGAGAGCTGTCAGACACTGGAGCAGGCTGCCTGGAGATGTAGAGTCTCCATTCTTGGAAATATTCGAAACCCGACTGGATAAAGCCCTGAGCAACTGCCTGTAGCTCACCCGGCTCGGAGCAGGACTAGACAATTGCTCGAGGTCCCATTTAGCCTCAACTATTCAGTGTTCCTGTGTGATTTTATTTATCATTTTTTTTTATCTGTATTATTTTTTAAACAAAGTCACAGAGGAAGCGATGTCAAAATAAATGGCAGAAAGGGAAATCTGAAAAGCTTTAGTCCAATAGTCTCTGCTGCTATTACATTTAATGGCAGATTTCCTAGATTAGGAAATCCTTTCTTCAATTTTCGGGGTGAGAGAGAAAATTAGGATGAAGAAAATGAAGGAAAACGATTTATCTATCTGTTAATGTTCAAGTGAAAACTAATGATAAGAGCTAAGTATCAATATAATATCAAAAGCTAAATTAATAGCTTAAACAGTAAGAAAACTATGAAGGAATAATTGAAGGAATGAAGTAAGCAGGAGGTTTTTAAAGTCCTCTTGGTCTGGATTTTGGGGATCAGGTCACAGAAGAGTACACAAATGTAAACTTACAAAGTTAGCAGTAACTGCCGACAGATCCTAATATGTTAAAGGTTGTAATCTTTTGAAAGAAGTTGGTTGCCTTTCCTGTTGGCCCTCCTATCAACTTTAACCTCCAACCTTCTCCGGCATGTATCACTACAAATAAAACTGCTGAGGTTTGACAAGAGGATATAAAGTCACTAGGCCATCGCACAGAGATCTCTACATGATTTTCTTTAACCTTAAGCTTAAATGAACACTGCTTTAAGTCAGGGTTTTTAATAAGAAGTCATAAACACTCACCCATATCACTTTAGTTTTAATAATTACTGTTTTAACAGAAAAGAGAAGAAATATACATAGTAAATTATGTTTGACAACTGGAATTTGGTGGTTTTGTTATTGGTTGTCTTTGACCATTACAGGAATTGCTGTTCTTCATTTTAATGTATACTTTTTCATGCAAGCTACATATGATACTGATATAAACATGGCATTTGTGTACAGTGTTATAAATGAATTTTTAGCTCTTGATTAAGGCAAACCAGATGACAAAACTAACTTATGTGTTTGTATTTACCAATGTCAGAATAATAATCTTTAAATCTGTAGTCACCTATGATGATCTTGGCTTTTCTTCAGCTATTATTTTTATGTGACTTTACACAATACCTTTTAACAGTCCAGGAAATATGCAGGCCATACTTACTAAAAGTTTTTCTTAGTTATTCTGCTCCTGAAAGCTGCCCCTATAGTGTTTCCATTTTCCTGGGGTGCGGCCATCCATGATATTAACTCTTGCAGAGTCCTGGTTCTTATGAACTTATCTCTGAATGCGGGCTGTACCTTATTGAAACTGTATTACCATCCTAAAATTATATTTCTTTCCAGTTCAAAACCATACCAATTTAAAACTCGGTTTTCTGTTTTGCAGCCTGTTATTTCCATGACAAATTTTGTGATGTTGTATAATAATTCTCCTCATACTTTTTGTTGCTCTTAGATTGTCATCTTTTGCATTCACCCATATGTTTTCTCTGAGTGATTATGTTAGGGGCTGTGTAAGCAATCACATCTTTCTCAAGTCCTTCCTTTCGGTGCCCAGGTTCCATTCCCTGTATGAGCCATTCCTGTCTTCATCTCCCAACAGACTGTACATTTAGTCAAAGCTCACTTTCAAGGATTAGAAAAGCACCACTCTTTATCTGATGACATACATAGATCTTCCATTCTTAGTTACGCTTTCTCTGTATTTCTAGGCTTTCTTCACAAGCGTAACTACCAGGTAATGGGGACCACCTTTTTTTTCCTTTTCCTAAATAGTTTGCAGCACATTTGTCATATCTCACTAGGCCACACATCTTGCCTTTCTGCTGGTTCCATTTTGCTAAACACTTTACTTGGTTTTCATTTATCCTTAATTTATTAAACATAAGCTTATTCCAGAATGCTCTACAGTTGTATGTGGGTTATGTTGTTGTCTGTAACCTGGGCCCGTGTTTCTCATCTGTGCTTGGAGTGTATCGAAGTGCTCCGTACAGAGTAGTTAAGGAAAACAAGCCTTTTGCATCTAAGTTTATATTCACTGTAGATATTGGGAAACTGCTAGGCATTTACAAGATGTAGGAGACAAATCCTGATCTACACACGTATTCTGGAGGAATGCATCGCAGGCTTTGCTTAGATTTCCAGTGCTGCCTGGGAAACAGTGGATGTTGCTGTTTGTCAAACTGTACGGTATGTAAATTTTGAAGTTAGATATTCCTGGAAGATTAAGGGCTGATAGAATGGGGGTAAGAGGAAGCCTTTTTTAAAATGTAGTTTTGTTATTTCTTTCTCCCAGCAGGACCTTAGACTGCATCATTTAATATTGAATCAAGAGGCGAATAATTTAGCTAAAAATGTGTTGTGAGAGAATTTGGTCACACCAAGCCTTTCACCCTCTGAGAATCTTTACATCCCTGATGTTGAGTATAAAGAGGATTCTCATCTTCAGTTGATATTACTTATATTTTCCTCTGCAAGTAGGAACATGCAGCATGTCTGTGTGCCTTTAGCATTTAATGCCCCCTGATTTTACCTGAGGGGGGGAATATTAATTGACAAAGTAGTAAATTAAAGCAAAAATTCTTGACTTTTAACTTTCTTTCCTCTTTAAGACCACTTATATTACATTCAGATGAATGGTATAAAAAAGCATCTCTGAGGTATGAAAGATTTAGCTGGTGCTAGCAGAAATTTCTGATACCTTTTTTGTAAGCAGTATCAGCTACCGCATTGGTTATCAAAGCACAAGGAAAATGGTTTCTGCTTCTAAAAGTTACAGCATGGTCGCAACAGTACCTACATCTGTCATAGTACTGTGAGAGGATTAGCCCTTGTATTAAGTTGTTACACTTACTCATTGGAAGCTGCTGTCTGGACGCTTTCAGGGTAAGAATGTATTTGTGGTGGAAAAAATACTATAATCTCAACATACTCAGTTGAGTCTTCAATGTCACCCTCAAGTAACAATGTATGTGTAAGTGGCAGAACTGAAATATGAGTATAAAGTTATTAATTGAGGAGTGATTAAGATAGCATGTGATATCCATAGGAGATGTTCAGAGAGCTTTGTAATGGGTACAATAGCAATGATTAGAAGAAGGAATGCTGATCCCTTCATGCATGAAATAGTTTATCCCACTATGGAGCCCAGGAAACTAATAAAGCTTCTGTGGACCAAAGCCATAGAGGCTTATTTTGACCAGATTAAGACATTTTCTAGAAATGCTTGCCTTTTTTAATTTTTGTTTAGCATGAGTTAGGGAATGGAGAAATGGGCAGTTATATCAGAAAAGGCAAACAGTAAAAAGAATTATTTTAGAGTTACTTTTATCACAGTACATCAATGATTACCTTTGCCTTTTAAAAAAGTGCAAATTTTAACCATGTTTTGAAATATGAAAATAGTTAAATTGACTTTTTTCATTTTTTGCAATGAATTTTAGTGACTCAAAAATGCCTGTGATTCAGGAAATGTGAGCATAAATTAATCTGATACTGATTAGAAACCTGGAAATAGATCAGCAGAATATAAAACAACTATTGCACCTATGTCTTGATAACATCTGTAAATATTTCTACATGAAACACACATGAGGATTACAAAGTTTCCTATTTTCCAAAATGTTTCTAGCATTTCAGTATACTCTTTTCTAGAAATGCAGTTCTATATTTCTCTATCAAAAGAGTTTTTAAGAAAAGTAAATGCCATAAATATACCTTGGGATAGTAGACAATATATAAACAGTTCTCACATTTCTTCTATGTATGCTATGTGGTTTTGCTTTCAAACCACAGTTACCAAAAATTCCCTCTGTAAATCTCACTATATGTTTTTGTATCAGAATGAAAAAAATATAATACGCGGTGTAATTTAAGATGTCAGCATTGTGAATTGCTGATACTTTCCACTGGATGTGAATACCAAGTTGAATGTTCAGTTTTCAGTAAGGAGATAGTATTTGGTTTAACATATCAATATATAATTCCTGAATATGGGTGCCACATAATCACTTTATGCCAGAAGAATGTGCAATTTGCTCACAAACTGAAAACCTGAAAGAAAAATTTAGTGGGATTTAAAGCTCCCAATTTCTGTTCCATGTCCTAAAACAGTAAAGAGAAGGAAGTCTTCAGTGTTAATAAAGTTTGAGAAGAAATTGGAATAGCAATCACGTTTACGTGTTTCCCTCTTTCATATTATAATTCTAAGGAAATCTCTATCTGCTGAAATTTAATAATGGTCCAGTATTCATTATCTAAGTTTTCATAGGATTTAACTGAACTTCATCCCAACTAATGAGTTGTTTTGTAAAGTAAGTTGATGTGTCATATCTGCCATTTTCATGGAAAAAAATGCAGGCAACATTCCTTCTACCTTTTGTAGGTGTACCTATCTTTTTACCTAGGGCAGACCTGCACCATACAAAGATTAGATTTCAGCCTTTCAACATAAATGTTTCCAAGTGTTTTTAACAAGTACAATTAAATACATGTACAAACATGTTATCCATGTGTAGCAATGAATAACTGTTTTAAGTTATGTGTTAAAAACATACAAGCGTTGGTTTTCCTTAGATTATTTTATGCAAATAATTATCACATATTAGCATACATTTACCCATAAATATTTAAAATTTTATTGTCTTCTGAATTCAAAAGTAGAAAGCCTCTTGCAGCCTGTGAGCCAAGGGAGAAAAGCACAGAAATAGAAAACAAAACAAAGAAACAAACAAAATTGTCTTCACACATTCATAATTTTCACATCTCACACCTTTTTTTTACCTATGGTTAATGGCAGAAGGAATAATTTAACTGAGTTTTTAATGCTCTTTTTCGGATAAAGAAACTCCACCTTCAAATATTATCCTTAGTCTTAGGTAATCCAGTTTCTTCAAGAGCAAGTCTGCAGAGAAAGAAATAGAAATAATTAGGAAGACAAGAAAGCCTTTATAACATGACAAAAAAATCTTTTTACTACTGTTGTCTAACAGTAACTTTTGGAATACAGCACTTCCAATTTAATTTTACGTGGTATATAATTAAACTATGGAACTCGCTGTGTGTTATTGCCTCTCAAAGTTTATGAAAAACGCAAAGAGTATTTAAACATAATTTTTATACATGTTTATGATAACAAAAAGGATTGATTGCTCTTACACAAGAAGACATATAAATACTTATAAAAGGCTTGTCAAAGAAATCTCTGATTTCCTTGAATTAAAAAGATGTTGGAAAGTTATCTGGGAGACTATTTGGGATTTTTGTTTTGTTACATTATTTTTGTTCCATTTGAAGCAGAGTAGTTACTATCCATAATGAAAGACAAAATTTAGAACAGTTGATATATTATATCATTGTTCTTCATCAATTTGATGATATAGTCATTTTTCTTATGTGATTGTGCCTTCTAAAAATATGTTATGTTTTTTCTCTAAGCAATATGAATTAAGAGTAAAATCTCAACCTTGCTTTTTTATTTCTTGTTTGGAGATGTTCTGTTAGTGTATGAAGTGGCTTTGGAGCGAACTATTTCCCTGCTGTATCACCTTGGTTAGCATTTAATGCCTGTATTGAAACTACACCTAGAAATCCTATAAAGTGTGCTAGAAATTGCTGTAGAACAGGAGATACTTTCTCCTGGGGAGTTTAATGTTCAAGTATAATACAAGAGTCAACAAATGTTTACAGTGCAGTGCGAAAAGGCAATAAGATAATATTGGTCAGCATAGTATTCACTGGTCTGAGTACGTCAGCAGCCTCCTAAATTTTTCATGTGTTTTGACAGGTGGGAGATTTAGAGGAAAATAACAGATTGCTTTTGTTAATGCATTTTGAGAATTATTTCTAGGCTTCAGAGGCAATTGGGGATAAAGGTGGCTTGCCAATTCAGTGTGGGATTTGACAGTTTGCTAGTGAATGGAGAGAGGTGATAGAACCATGAAAGGCATATAGGTCTTCCTCTGTAACAGGTTTTCTACTTTCCAGGCACTAAGAAAGAAGTTACATACTTAAATAGTCACACAGTTTTTTTGCTTTTTGTTTTGGGTGGAGATGAGCAAAGCAGACTGCACTGATCAAGTTCATAGGAAGATCTTTTGATGCAATACAGAGAAGAAATGAGCACTTTTAAGGGCATCTCATTTGTGTAGATGAAATGAGAAAGGAAATAAAGATACCCTGAAGAAAGAATTAGCCAGATTTGAACATGCCACATATGAGGAGCTCCAGAGAAAACTCCAAATGGAGACTGATGTGAGGGCTATAGGTGTTTTTAGTAGATCTTATTGACTATAATGATTAAGAAAGAGGGGTGGAAAGCTCCATTTAGCTATTTTGGTAATTATCTAGTTATGAAATACATAGAATAAGTTGTCAGGGTACAGGCGTCATTGGTTTGAACTTTTGTGAGACATAACTGGGGGAAAGTATTTGGATCTCATCTGTCATCCCAGAGATGGTTTCTCAGTTCTTTTTGGGCTTTAATATAATTTTTTAACTCATCATGACACAAACATCTTGATATTATCAACTTCATGGGTTTAATAATGTTACTTTTACCAAGTAGTTCTGTTAACTTGTTTCTCAGGTCAAGAAATACTTCAAATGTTTTTAAAAATTTAAAGTACATGTTGGCTCTATCATGTAGACTGATCACTGTAATTTTTCTCATGGAGTTTTTAGAACTATTCACAGCTTTTACATAAGTATATATTCTTAATGTACTTTAGAGCTTCAATTCTTAAATTTCTTTCTCTGAATACATACAATGGGGAAAAAATTATCAATTTTAGACGGAAAAAATGCCTTCTGATTTTATGACAAGCTTCAGCTGGGCATGACATATTACATGCTGGTAATAAAATGGAAAAGCAAATAACCTGCAAAATTGCTTACAGGTCAGCATTCTTAAATACAAACTTAGAACACAAGAATGTATATTGTGTAAGTAATGAAATAAGGACAAAACTGGGCAAAGCGGAGGAGGAGGAGGAGAAAAAGGAAAGTTTTGGGGTAGCGAATACATGCATTCCTGTTTCTATTGTCACATGAATTTAAACCAATCCTATTACAAACCTTGGAGTGAGTCTGTGTGTGTTGTGAAACTCCACTCTTTTGATTCAATGTAATTGATTCCTGTGATCTGTATATAGTGCAATCTGGCTGGTTTATGTATTAATCTCTGCAGAAGAGGAAAAACTGAGAGGTTTTTTGGCAGTTATCTATCTTTTCATGTTTTGAGGTGATGTTTTCCAAAGGTCAAGTTTAAGGCTTGTTTAGTTAAAGTTTAAGAACAATGCTACTTTTAGTATTTCATTTATTTATGGAAGGAAGAAGAAACAGAGTTTTCACTTGAAAAACAAGTAACTTTTTTCTCCAATTTCAAAATAAAATATTAACAGAACAAAGACATACATAACTTTAACTTGCCCTGCAGCGTCTGCAGGGTGTCTGGGGTAAAACAGTAAAGAGTATGGAAAATGAGAATTTTATATCATCCTCTAGATGAAATCATTGCTTTGCTAGAGACAATGAGTAGTTGACCACTAACTACATTGGGCTGCAATTTCACTTCCTTGTGTCAGTAGCTCCTAATGGAATCTTCCCTCCTTTATGACAGCTTGTTTGGAAGACTTGGTTTCAGAAGTCCATAATGTTGCTGTTCAGAGATGGCTAGGCGTCTAGTAATTGAAAGGTTCGCAAGAAGTCTTTTAACACAAATTTCTAAAAGCTGCTAATAGTGTATGTGCATACTCTGGGATTGGCTGTTGCTCATGGTTGGAGCTTTATGTTACAAATGAAATTCGACCTGAGAATCTTGTCTTGCATAAGCAAATTCTAAACTTTGTTTTAAAAGAATTATTTCATTGGAGATGCACTGTCTTGTAAACCAACTGACAAAATATGCTTTCATAAATCCAAATTTTGGTGACATTGAAACTGAAGGAACCATCAAAACGTGAACAAAAGTTATTTCAGTCACTTTTACAAGCTGTGAACACTCATACATGAAGTGCCCATGCATTGCTTTGGTTTGGTTATCCTTTGCAAAAGACTGGATGTTTAATGCAAAAAAATGCATCAAATTTTAAATTTGAAATATATTCATTTCATTAATTGTATGTGTAACTTAAAGGTTACTATGGTAACATTGTCATGCATTTTTCAGTAACAGTTATGTAATGAACAGTCTTGACTAATCATCGAAGTACTGTATGCAAAGTAGGTAAATTAATATTATGACAATTTGTGGACCCAATTCAGCACATAGTGGTTGGTTTAAGTTCCTTACTGAAACTGTTTGCGCATGATTTTTGAACTTACGGCAATTATGTACATATAGTGGAATTTCTAAATGTAGCTCTCAGAAGTGCTAATAGGTATAATGTTATTAAATATGTCTTTGAAATCTGCCAATATGAAGATACAATGTCATCATTGCCGTCACCTTTATTATGTTGCCTAGTGGATGCACCTTTTGGGGATGCATATTTTAAATGCATCTAGAGATTTTTAAAGTGTAGACGAGGTGAATGTTTAATTATGAAGATGCAGAGTGATAGAATTGATTATGGAATAGGAAATGGTAAGAAACCATGAGCTCTATTTTTGTCTCTTCCAGGGTGTAACTGTTGCAGGTTTGGGTGGAAGAGGGGTTTTGCTTCTTAAGACGTGAACACTCCATATGCAATTTTTAACCTGAAAGGCTAAACTGATTTTCTGTTTTAAAATCTGAAGTTACAGGAGATATAACTTCAAAGTGAATCAGAGCTATGTTTATCCCTCTTATATGTCAGAGTTTAAGTGCAATGTTTTATGTATACAGTCATCATGACAGTTAAAAAGGCTATAAAGAAAAGCAATTATATAATTGCTTTAAAGAATTAAGTAGCACAGATAAAGGCTTTTAGAAACTACAGAGCAGTTTTAATAATTATATCACCTGAAGTCAAGCTGCAAAATTATGTCCTAATTATTTGCAATGAGTAATTATCTATAAAGTTATAAGCTTTGAAAGATTTTATGGGAGAGTGGGGGAATTCTTTGATTATTTTTTTCCCACACACACTAAAACAACACCCCATCATTTTCTATTTTAGCAGTTTCCACAACTTAAACATTAAATTCTTATTGTTGCTTTCTGTTATATTAGTAGTGTGTGTTTTGCAATTCTAATCTTCACGTTTTTCTTTCTTTATCACCGAAGTAGGCCTTTTGAAGCCAGGGAATTTTTCATAGCAATATTGACAGTGTTCACATTTGCATGATGACAGCCAAGGAATGGAGCAGTAATTTTTGAAATTGCAGAAGTATTTAGAACACTGATAAAAGCTGAAATATATTTTTGATGGATTGAAGTTAAGCATACATGATTTTTCCTGCTGTCAAAAGGCTCTGAATTTAGTGAATATTTGCCTGCTGTGAGAATGCAAGATTAACATCACAACCATCACCCGGGCACCCAAACCCTGCAATTTAATAGCTTTTTAGGTTCTTTCCTTTTTCTAAACAGCAATTAATCTCATTTTAGTACAATTTTCTCGTTTCTGAAGTCGCTCATTGAATCGCTGTTTTGTTCATATTTGGCTTCAGCTCCTCTGCATAGTCATTAAAGTCCCAATTAATGTCACCTTTAGCTGAAGAGTACTCATTTTTATTGAGAAAATGACAGTTGCTGCCATGAGTAGTGCAGTGTAATATACATTAATTGCCCTGTAACACTGGTAATTACGAGTTTTTCAAGCCTCTCAGTAAACTGTCATGCCTAGACAAGACTGTGCTAAAATAGATTACTCATTAGGGAGACCTGTCCTGTTTTCTGGTGGGTTCTTAGTGTTGGTTGAAAAAAAATCTTGAGTTTGAACAAATAGTTGCCAAAAGCAATTTCCTACAACAACATGTCTGTGTTCAGATTTCCAGCCATCACTTAAGCCTGCGGTCAGCAAACAGACAGGGTGCTGTGGACTCTAGAGATGTCAAGATTTCAATGTTTATTTAGGTGGATCACAAGGATAAGCTTAGCAATTCGTAATTCAGTGCTTAATATGGATGTTACTAAAGCTGCCTTTTTCAGTGTTGTGTTTTTAACAGTTCTACCTGACATTTTAGAAGACCAGTCAACATTATCAATATTTTATGCCCCAAAAGACTTAAAAACAGTACTACAGACTGTCCAGTGAGTTGGAATTGCTAAATGTGTTCTCAAATAATTCTTGTCTAGGAACAGCAGGTCTTGTGATGTAGATTATGTGGAATAATCATCAGATCTTTCAGGAGCATTGCAAAGTGTATTTTTTTTTAAAAAAATTAGAAAAAATATGTGGAGAGAATTTGGTGACACCGCTCTGAAAATCAGGCTTTATATTGTACATTGTTAGAAGACCCACCTGCTGATTGACTTGGGATATGGTAGGAAGCAAGAGTCCTTAATTTCAGAAGGAATGTATTTCACTGGTTTCTCTTTATGTCTGTCATATTTTCTGTTGGTTTTTAAGGACAAAATAGTTTCCACTAAAGCACATTGTGGCACTGAACTGACAAAAGAAAACCTTTGTTTTATCTTTGTTATAACACCTGCTTTAGGCAATCTGCTCTTTGGCGCTCTCTCTAAATGAATTTTGTCACAGCCTTTCATATTCTCTTGTGGTGATGAGCTAATGAAAGTAGATAGTACAATTTGTGCTGACCAGGTAGCAACTGCCAGCTTGCAGCTGAGGATAGTTTAAAGAAATAAATAAAATATAGCATTATATCACTGATTTATCCATTACATGACATTAATAGTGAGAAACCTTGGTGTGTTTATCTGTTTGTGTTGGTGTGCATTTATCGAATTGTTTATGACAAGACTAATTGGGGTAATTGTAGACACTGAAATTACCTGTCAGCTATATGTAACCACACTCCCTTTCTTTCTGACAAACGATGACAACTGAGGGACCCCGTAGCATTACTCATGATGGCTTTTCGAGTGGTAATAAGGACAATAGGGGCCCTGGCTAATTTGACATGGACAGCCTTCACAACAAGAAGCCAGCTAAATGACTTGTCAGTAGGGGAAAGAAGTCAGAAAAGTAATGGAGTCCCCCATGGCGCTCTGACAGGGAGATGAGGCAATTTCAACGGAAAGTGAAAAGGCTTCAGTTTGTCAAGTATTTAGAACAATCAGAGAACAGCTAGAGGCTGGAACCTGACAATAAATTTGTGAACCATGGTAGCAGTTTCATATAGGTCAGTTATTTCATAATGGCTGTGAAGCTTTCAGAGGTTTCTGCTTTCGTAGCATACTTCACATCAGCCAACTGGTGCTTTGTCACCTTAAATTTGTGCTTCACTTTACACAGTAGGAATAATGGTTAAGGTTACAGAGGAACGGCAATGTAAGACAGCGTGATTTGCAGACACCAATCTCCTGAAAAATAAACAAAAATTTAGATAGTAATAGTGTGATTGCATCCATTACAAGCTAGCGGTGTTAACACGTTCTTTGTGATTTTGGCCTGCACCCTTTTTATGGATAAGTGAAGTGTTTGTATCTTGTGGACAAAAATAATAAAACGTAAGCCCCTGTTCCTATCCTTTCACCCTACTGTACATAGTTAAATTTTTCCAAGGTTCATTTCCTGCTTCTTGCTCTTGAAATGTATTCCAGTTCTACAGTTTTGACATCTATTGAGACACTGTAACTGATGACACAAAAGGAGAATTTGTGATGGGTTTTTTTGAGTGTTCAGCAGAAGATGAAGTTCTTAAGGATTTTAAAAAAAACACCAGCTTTCCAGAATTAAATACCAGTTCTGTGTCCTACTGATAGTAGGTCTTTTTATCTGTGGCTTCAGGAGTCTGTTACTTTTTCTTTTTTTTTATATCAACGGTTCTTACCTATTTATTTGCATTGAGATAAAAAGTCAAAGTATGATTAAAGCATCACTTCAGTACTGCACTGTGCCTCCTGAATTCCTGTCACAGGCTCCTGAATTCCTTAAAAGTGTTTATGGATTGAGCACAGATTTAGTGAGAAGTATCAACTTGTCCTTTTTGGCAGTGATTGTTTTGTTAGAAAATAGGATTGAATATATTCATTTTAATGTTTTACTTATGGTCTGATTCCTTCATTTTACCAAATGTCCTGTTTCTTGCAGATTTTAAAGCTAGTGCAGCAACTGTTTGTTTGAGAAGTGTGTAGATTCTAGCTTTTTTAATAAGTGCTTCAAGATGTCTCATTGCATGACTAACACATTTCTTGACCTGGTCTTACTAAATTTAGTTCCATAAACATTTTCTCCCCCCTTCTCACTCATTTAAATGTATAGCATAGAGTTTTCTCTCTGGTTTAAATGTCTTGGAATAGAAACTTTCTGTGCCATATTTAAAAATTAAGACTGCTTTGTTGACATTAATCCTGCTCCCCCACCCCCATCCATCACCCTTTCCTCGTTTTTTTTTTTAGAGTTATCCTCCTGCTCTTTGCATCTCATCACTCAGATTTGAAGGAATCTTAATCTAGGCCAGCCAGGAACGTGGCCTCTGACTCCCAATACCTGCACAATTCAAAACTATATTGCATTTCTTGTGTTGTGGTGATTTTTGTCAATGAAGCATCTTGGTAAATTGAAGGACCTTGTCATTCTGCAAGATGGGCCATTGAGTCCCAGGTTATAAATGTAGTTCCCCTCTCCACTTAAAAAAAAAAAAAACAAAACCTATGAGGTAATCATTTAAACGTGGTATGTCCACACCTGAATCTCCTTTATTCTGGTTGCCTGTCTTGCACATGTTCATCTAAGTTTGCCAAATGTTCTACCTAGTTATTTTCTAAGATGTTTCTCCAGCAGAACTAAAGAAATTACCAACATATGCTAAAGTGGCACCAGGTCTCTTCTCTGATTAATACAAAATTTTCCCTTCCTTTTTTTTGGTCTGAAATAGAGCTTTTGACATGTTTGCACTCAAGTGCCCCTCAGAGCATTGCAAGATTAGGATTGTTTGAACAATGAGACCTAGAATTGCCTCAACATGCTGTCTTCTGGCCATACTCTTCCTTCATTCCTGGTGGAATCACAAGGGGGTGAATGGGGCAGAACCTGCCTCATCAGGCTCTTTGGTGCAGCTGTCACTATGGGTTGCTTCAGTGTCCTTCATGCATGTAATTGTTTCATTGCTTGTAACTGCCTTCAGTTCTTCCACTCACAACGTTTGTTCATCTTGTCTCAGCATTCTAAGAGATCTTCTAGGCTGAGGGTTGATTTTTACCACCTCCTCTTCCTCCCTACCTCCCTAGCTCCATATGCCTTAAGGTGCTTTGGTACATAAATGTTGTTATCCAGACCTTCATCAAACTGAGAAGCCATATAGTCTATTTTCACTCTGCTGTCTGTAGTCCAGCTGTATGACTCCTGCTAAAGTCAACAGTGGCATCCAAATGGTTGAAATTCCAGCTCCATTTATTTCTTTACTTTCTCGGCATATTTAAATTAAACAAAATTTTGATTAATTTCTCAATACAAGATTATTTGAAAAGTGCAAATATAAAAATGATTAACATGTAATTAATTCACAGCAAAATAGAGGCAGATTCAAAACTGGCAAAGGAAAGTCAGGCATGGGCCACAATCATTTTAATGCACACTGTGAAACATTGTGTTATAGCTCACTATTTCGTTGGAAGCTGTATTTTTTCAATGGATAAAAGATAATTTATTATTATATCCTTTTCCATTTTGTGATTTATTGCTTGAGAAACAATAACTTAATAAAAAAATGAAAGATGAAGATGAAGAAGAGAATCAAAATTAACTGTTCAGTGTTTAGGAAAAATTCTTTCTTTAAAAAAAAAAAAGATAGCTTTAAAATGTCTTTTAATAATATCTTAAACGGGTAGCATTTTAATGGTACCATGAGTTTGGGAAACTATTTCACAATGTAGTGGCAGTACCTTGATCTTCTAATGATGCTGGTTGAAAATTGTCCCTCATAACACCTTTTATATCTTTCTTTCAATAACAGATTTCATTACAAGTTTGATTTAGGAGGTATTTTCAGTGCTTTTATCACATTCAGTTACTGGCCTTGGAGCAAGAGGATTTCTTCATATTTTTTTTTTCAAGGCAAATGCCTATTTTAGTTATTGTAGAAGATATTAGAGCTTTGGAGTGCTGGCAGAAGTTATGCCTTGTGGCAAGACTTGGGAAAGACTGAGGACAATTTAGTTCTGATTGAGGAAATAGAGTATTTCTTTGTGCAGTGGATAAATTTAACTAAAAATTCATAAAAATCATAGGCTTAAAAAAATAATGACAAGACATTCCTTATAAAAGTTGTGTCTGGACTAAATTGAATAATATTTGTAGCAACTTGAATTCAATATTTTTACTCTTCAGTAAAAATAAAAAGGAAAATGGTGAGTAAATTCTGAAAGGCATTAAATAAATATATCAAAGTTTTGCATCTAATCTATCTGAAATTATGGAAGCTATTTTCCATTACTAGACCTTTGAACGCTTGCCAAGTTTCTGTATTGCTATATACTTATGACTTTTCATAAATATTGTCATTATATAATGGTGCATAGGTCTACTGTTAGTATATTCCAAAATGTGACATAAAATCAGTGCAGAAAATATTTTAATGGAGCTTTATTTTATTTATTTAGTTAGTTAATGGTATGCAGGAATAGTACAAATCTGGTTTTTGAATACCTGTCTCAGTCTGACTAACATATAGCCAATTCAGCCAATGACAATCTCAATTCCTGCATTGAGTACCCCTGGCACAGAAATGCAGAACAGAATCATTTGTACCAAAACTGCAAACAGGTCTTTGCATATCAATTATATTTCTATTATGGCAGACACTGCCACATGGGTTTAGGGGGCGTGTATTTCATAATTCTGGGTTTGCTTAAATATTGAGTCCTCTACAAATATAAAACCTTTGCCACCTATACTCTGTCCATTACTTTGAATTCATGAAATTATAGTGAATAATAGCAGTTTATAGTTTTCATGGCTACTAAATCAGATTTTTTTAAGTTCATAGCAGTTAGGAAAATGTCCTGCTCTGTCCTATTCCTTTATTAAATTGTACAAGGAAATGTTTTTGCAAGAGTACAATACCATGTTCAATTCTTAAATGCAGAGCTCCCTTAAACAAAAAAGTGTTTAAGATCTTTTACTCTGTGCAATGCTAACTGCCCATTCTACATTGCTGCAATGTATTTATTTTATTTATTTTATTACAAGGAAACAGTCACTGCCTGTGTCATTAGGTATAAATAAATGATGAAAAATCTGTGGTAGTGTGTAAGTTGAAGTATAAGCAGCTTTCCACAGAGAAGAAGTAAATATACTTAGATATGATTAAACTGCATGTAACCAATACTTTGTATGTTTTCACTAACAATTTTAATTGCAGAAGAAATTCAAATTATGTGAACTGCACTTGCCCAGTATGTATTCTTAATATCCTCTCAAGTATCTATTCCAATAAGTATAATAAATTTAGTTTGCTTTCTCAGCATGTTCTTTCCTTTCTCTGAAAACTAAGGAAGTAGGTTGACCATGAATTTAATGGACACTGGCACTCTGAAATCAGGAGAAACATCTTCCAGATAAAAGGAAAAAACAAAAGTAACTTTTTTTCTGTCTGGACTTCCACTAGGAGATAGATATTAAGCTGGCACGTTCCATGCTTGAGTATCAAAGAGAAACAGTCCTTATAACCCTTCTATTTCCTCTTTTTAGTTTCTTTAACCTAGCATTGTCATCTTTGGCTCATCCAAGGTGAGCAGTTTATTTCCTACTCAAGTTTCTGTTTAAGTCCAAAAACTGGAAATGCAAGGGATAAGCATATGTATGCCAAAACCTGTAGTTAGCTAATTATTTCATAGCTAATTGAGGTGGAAGAAATATAGGTATATAGAGAGATACATTTATTGTTAGTGCATAAATTTAAAATAGTGATATATAATTTTGTCCCTTAGTAACCAAAAATCTGCATTGGTATAGCAAGCATGATCATTTTATTATCAAATGTAAAATCTCAACACTGACCTGAGATGCTGATAGTAATTAGTAACTGGATCACTAGGTCTCTGTGTCAATTTTACTGTACGCCTGATCATTCCATAATAACAAAATGAATGAATTTTGGTTTATACAGAGTCCAGATTCAAATATATAGAGTCACATGTAAATAACTGCAAAAAATGGCATGCAATAAATTAATCTGGTTAAATGCTGGCATGTGTGTCTGTCCTAGTTACTGTATGTAAGGTTAAACTGTCATTCCAGCAGCTGGCAAAGCTTGTTATTCTAATAATTTTAAATAATCAATACAGGAACTATTGGAAATAATCAACTGCATTTAGGAATATTATTGATGACCAAAATGCCATTTGCTATTTTTATTGCATTTTATTGTATTTAGATTGTAATTTAACTACCTTCTAATTAGTTTTAACTTAGTTCAATTGAAAGTAGTAAAACCTACTTATCTAATAAGTGACACATGTCATAAAGAAACATACAACCTCCTTATTTCCCCTAGGTCAGTCATCCATGAACTAATTAACTGGATTTTTGTTTCCCTACTTTTTTGAAGAAAAGCAATACAATTGAATTTGTCCTTTTCTTCCTCCCCAAAACACAGAAACAAGCTTTTACCCCCCCGGCTGCATTCTTAACTGTTAAAATATCCTAAAGCACTCGATCACGTTGCATTTTAATTTCCAAGCCATGTGTTGTATTAGTGAAGTGCACATGTTACTGATTTGAGCTGAAAGTTCTCAGTCTGTTTAGCAGAACACCAGGCTGGCACGAACAAGGTCCTTGCTAGGTCAGAGGCCTGGAGTTGACATCTTTCTTAAATCTTACTTTTGTGAAAACTAGAAGCATGGGTCAGGGAAGCTAGCTGATGGCATTGCCTCTTACAATCACTGATTAGATTAGCTCAACATTTATCAGCTACACAGAGACTAACACTTAACCTTTTAACTGAAGAGTTTTGATGTATCCTTATTTTTTAATGAGGATGTTATTGTTCCGAAGTGTTGGATTCATACTCTTAAAGCTTAGTGCAGGTCTTTTCTCCCGTTTAGCTGACAAACAGGCTTTAAATGCTTTATAATTCAAAGTGTGGTATTTATAATTGTGCTTTGTTTTGAGGACAGAGATTGAGTAATTTTGCTCTAGAACAATTTATTCTAAATATTATTATTGTATCAGTTCCATTCTAAGATTTTACTTGTGTCTGTTCCATTAACCTAGATTTCAAGATGTAATTTATAGCTAGCTTGAGAGCTATCTGGTTTTTATCCTAAGTAAAATATTTACTGAGAAATATTTACAATTGGAGTTTTCCTTAGGAAAGAAGCAGTAACATACTACTTTGGATTTACCTCATTATCTGGGTATGGGTCCTAATCACCTGAATTTTGAAAACTAATTCACATCTCTACAGGGAGCAAAGTTGCCCATGATTCCACAACTAGCAGGCTAGATTCAAGATTTTCCTTCTCTGTTGGAATTTGGGGTCTGTAAGGGATAAATTTTGTCAGTTACAAGTGTGGGCATTAAAAAAAAACTGCAAAAAATTCTGTCACCAGAGATCTAAAATAATCCTGAATTTACAGATTGATTAGAAGCAGCTCTTGAGAATGAGAATGAGAAACCAGCAGGCAGGTAACAAAATACCAGGGCCATGAAAAATATGGGATTGTAGGATTTCTACATAGGCAGCACCAGGCTCTCAATGCTGTAGAAATCGTACGGTCCTGCATTTGTCACGGTTGGGGATTGTCGTCCCTGCGGATCTGAATCAGGGTCTTCTGTGTCTCAGGAGTGGCTGAAACAGATTGCAGCAGTGGCAAACAATGACCTAACACTGGAGTATCAACAACTTAGGTATAAAGAAAACGGAAATAACACTGTGAGTATTCCCTGTTATAGTATCTGCAAATAGTATAATATCAGCAAGAAGAAATAAAAGCAATAGGTCACAAATCAAAAAGTTTTTCCATACCGCTTTTTTTACTTGGGGCTGTAGTAGCAGTGGCTAAAGTTTGCCTGTTATGGTTCAGTTTTGTAAATCCTGGCAGCCAGTTACTTCACTGTGAGCAGCTGGGACACGGCACCTATTCCTGCCCTTTGACTCCAGGTATGTTACTTCTTATTGCAAACGTCACTTGTACGCAGATTTCCTTAGGACTCCAGCATCAAGGGTCTGAGCTCGGAATGAGGGACTTGATTAGCACATGGATGTGTGTGACCACATTTATATGTCACCTCTTGAAAATGCATTGTCAGCAATAAAGAAGACCATCAGTGGGCTAGAATAGTATCTGCTGCTTCTCCCACTGAAAAAGAAATATAAAAAATCCAATGTGAATGATTGCTGTCTCTCATTCCTTTCTACATATCAGGAATGGGAATTTCTGCAAAGGGAGGGAGGCCAAATTCAATAAGAGGTTGGTTTGGGGGATAGGTCTTCTTTTTCATTACTACTAACGTTTGTATCTCCTTCTTCTGTTAATCTCTCTCAGTAAAGACTCAGAATTGTGAAAGTGAACTACGAAAGTACTCTATGGTTTCTGTTTTGAAATCTGAGTTTTTAAACAGGATAGAGAACACTCATGTTTCCTGGATAGAAAAAAAAAAAAAGAGTGGGAGAAATTCCTGTTTATGCACTTCTCATTTCTTAAGACCAGTTTTGAGAAGTTGCAGCATTTTCAGTCTGGTTTTGGGCTGCCTTTAGCCTGTGCACTTCAGCTTCGTTCCCTAACTCCAGCCTGGGTATTCCATGGCAGACCGCTGTATCCGTACCTGTGTAACAAAATGTTCTTGTTCTGGTCCCACTAGTCAGAACAGTGATCTTAGAGCAGGATTCCAACATCTGGGGGTGGAAGGGTAGCCTGACAGCAGTAACTGAACAGATCAAGACACGACTTAATACCAAGCATAAAAGTTTCATTAATCTGCAAGAGAAACAGCAGAAGAGGGAATTGCATTTTTTATTACTGAGTCTCATGTTATCTAGTCATACGTCAACAATTTATTTTCCTGCTTAAATTAACCCTTTGATATAGCCAGATGACTTCAAAAATGAGGCCCTATTTTGAATCAGTCCTTTTAGTCAAAGCAATTATTGTTTCCTAAAATTTAATTATATAGTCTTTAGAAAATATTTAGACTTAGCACTTACTTCAGTCTCACTCTAGACTATGAAGTCAATTTGAATATCATTTATTATATCTGTAAGTGTTTTTTTTTATTGTTAGCAAGTAAAATGTAAAACAGACTTGTTTAGTTTTAATCAAATTGTGGTTAGTGGCAATTAATATATCTCTGTCTACATAAATTGAAGTAGTTTGAAACTGACCAGATCCTGGAAATTAGTAATCTTGTTCTATGAAAAACAAGCTCAATATGATGAAAGCTGGGTTTAAAAACCGTGGATGTATCCTGTAGCTAACATACAAGGGTGGAGCTTCATTGTTGTCACTGGAGTTGTAGTTTCAAAAAAACAGTGTAATGCTAAAAAAACACTTCTTTAGTAATTGCCTTCTATAAGCTAACATTTTATCACACAGTAAAAAAATAAGAAAAATTTGCAGTGGTTTTATTGTATTACACTAATTCAGAAAAAAAAAAGAACTTTGGTTGAATGTATTGATATATTAAAGTAACTATTGCCTACTTCTCAGTGCTTCCCCTTGGTATCAGTTAATTCTTAAAAATATTTTAAAGATGGTAGGTTGTTGTCAGATTTCTATTCTGTTCTATTCTATTCTATTGCTTCCTTTTCACAGAAGCTACAAAAACTGCAACAATGCATACAGTATTTTACCACTCTGTATTATATCAACACTATTTTTAAGGTTGCATTCTGTTTGTAAAACACTAACTTTCTTTTATTTGCAGTAGGTAGGACAGTGGGCACATGTTTAATTCCAGGTGAATACTTTAGGTGGTTGTATAATATGCATCTGCTAAAAAGTGTATGGAGTTTGAGTGTCTTTATATATTTCAATATTTGTGGATAACAAACACGATAAGGGTGGAACTTTGAGAGATGTTGAGGTTGAGAACATTTCATATTAGAATTTAGACTGTCTGCTAATCTATCCTGCCAAACAAGGTGAATATGGTACTGATAACGTGTACTGAGACTCAAGTCAGACTTCTGTTGGAGTCAATTTTTACTGACCTTTGTTTAAATGTATATGATTTAGAAGATACTGAAGAGTCTTATTCTTTCCTCCTTAAAGCAACTAAGGTATTATCCTCCAAATTAAGCACTTCAGGTGCTCAGTCACTTTCAGTAGAGAAAAAAAAGTCCAGTCTGCAGTACATTGTGTCTGTTTTGTCCTAATATATCCAAGAGAATGTGGGCTAAATATGAGCAAATACATTTGTTTTCTGTAGGTACATCAGAGGTTAAACAGCTAGGAGAAAGCTATTTAAGCTTAAAAATAGTAATAGCACACAAAAAAATGTCTCTACCCATTGATAAAATCAGACTAACAAATTAAGAGTTTTGGCCAGGAGAGTAATAAAGCTCCAAACTAGTTTTCCAAACTGATTAGTGAAAGCAAAAAGCTATTTTGCAATGAACTTCAGTCAGTGTATGAAAAGTAGAGAGTGGCTGGGTTTTTGCCAGGCTATAAATGTGTTATAAAAATACCCATTTTAACAGTATTTTCTGTATTCTATTCTTAAAAGTCACTCATTCAGAAAATATGCAGCTTTCTCTTTACTCAGCTCAATGTCTTGCTAAATTCAGTTTGTCCTGCAATAAAAGTTGTGTTACAATATTGATGTTGATTTTGCACATATGGAATCAACTCCTACACTGAAAATAAGTTGTACAATCTGTTTGGTTTACAAAACAAAAATAAAAAAAATTCCCCGAAACAAATATTTTACATTCCTTTTATGCATTGTATTGAAGTTCTGATGAAACTAATTCTAAAAAAAGAAAACATTTGCCCTCATGGAATTCAGGTAAATCCCATGAAGCTATAATTAAAAGCAGTCACACTCTGCTCTGAGAAGTGCAAATTATTCATATTTATCCTATACTTTTTCATAATTAATTTAATAAATTTATACTTAATATTTGGGGCAGGGGAGGGAGGAACAAACCTTATTTCTTTTAACACAGATTGTCCAGGAGGCAAAATGTATGGGTAAGAAAGCAGCGGTGGTGCACAGAATTGGTTTTAAAGTTACTCAAGTCTCACTGCATTTGCCATGTCATGAGGAAAACCAAAATCTATCCAAGATTAATTTAGCATGAGGCATCCCATCATAAGCATGCTCTCTTTTACCTATATATGCATATATATTCATGTATATGTAAACATATATATATATTTATGTCCTTAATTTATGTTACTATAGCAATATATATAGCTCTATCTCTGAGGTTATTCCCCAGGAATCTTTTTACGTATAATTTATAAACAACTTTAAGTTTAAAGAGAGGATAGTGAACTGCAAAACATATATTGGGTTAAAGTTGTCTGGCTGAAAATGTCTCATTTCTAATGAGCCTTACCTCCAATTTTGGGATGAGTTTTTTTATTGTCTATTTTCTACTTTTGGAGTTTGGGTTTTTTTAACATATAGATCAGCCTTACATTTCTGGAGGTCTAAAAGTGGATAGCATTGTTCATGGCAAGCAAACTACTACTAATAATCATTTTTTGGTGTCTTTAAACATTTCCTGTCAGCTGAGCCATTAAAGCTCAGCCATTAAAGCAGACCTCTCAAAAGATATATGCATGCCTGAGTGTATCAACAAAGATAAGCAAGTACTAAAAATCTGAAAAGCTACTCCAGACTGCAGTGGAGATAAATTCATTTATGCCAAAACATTCCTTTTGGTTATCAGATATCAAAATGACCTGTTTCTTTGATTTCGTATAGTATTCTTCTTTCCTTTATTTAAAAGTAATCATTGTCACTCCAGAATATTTGTTTAGGAATATTTTGTTGGCTGTCTGGGGCGGTTTTGGACAGAGAACAAAGTTTCCATAAGTTTCAACATTTCTGCTACAAAAGTCGAAAAGAAATGTCTGCATCAGTTCAGCTGAGAATATATCAGTTATTTGGGTGAACTTGAAATGTTTTCTTTCATGTAATTTTTGGTAAAGCAACAACTGCAGTCCTGCAAAGCACTGTGTTTAATGTGGATGGCTGTTGTGGCTCTAGAAGATTGTATCTCCTACTTTTTTTATAGTACATCATTAAAGTTGAGGGTCTCTAGCCACATTCCAATATGTTAAAAGAAAGGATGGGAGAAGAAATGCCATTTTATGCTGAAATATGTTCCAGCAAACTAAAATTTAAAATTTCTTTTTCAAAAATTTCAATGTTTCCTTTTGATCAAAATGACTAAATTTTACTGTTGCTAAAGAAAACATAGTTGAATTCCTTTTGTTGTGGTAACTTCTGCATTAAAACTCTTCATTTTTAGTCTGATGTCAAATTGAATATGAAGGGTTGAGTTTTGCTCAGCCGAATACGTGGTGCAGTACATTCTGCACTGCTTCTCTGGTGTCTGTACAGTTTGGAGTAACAACTGGAAAAGTAACTTCTGGGACCAAACTGAAGTCTGAGAGCATTCTGGTTACAGCAGGGTTTATTAGAACAAGTGTTGTTTGCTAGAGATCCACCTGAGATCACCGATTTACTAATAGCAGTAACTATCAAGAGGCTTCTAATGTCCGTCCCTGACTTCTTAGTCAGAAGCACCAATAATCCTTAGATGTGATGAGCAACTGGTAATCCAATTTTTTTTTAACTCTGAAAGCAGCCTTTTTCTTGCTTTCAATGGATTTCTGGGAGTGCAGTACACAGAAGCATTCATTACCTACTGTTAAATCCAGTACTGACAAGTCATGCATCGCAAATATAATTCACGATCAACTATTATTTAGTAATTCTATATCATTTTGTTTGCATCTCATCCTGTTTCTTGTATTGATGTCAAATTGTGATATAAAAGACAAATGGAGTTGCTGATCAATGACTAAAATACATGCTGATAGGATCAAAATGGCATAAGAACAGAGGATCCATTAAGCACAGATCATAATGTATGCCAGAAATTAAAACACACGACTGTGAGATGCTTTAGTGTCATGAGAGATTTCAGTGCGTCTGTTTACCTTCCATTCATGTAAGGGAATCATGAATGAAGTGGAACGCTTCAAAACAGGGGAAAAAATCAGAAGCAGTAAACAAGATTAGATTTTGAGAAAAGAGTGATTTTTTTTGTAATTAATGTTTTTTCTTCTTTTTGAACTATTGCAAAAATTCCCTTGTCATCATGCTGACCACCTTGCTTTTTCATGTTGCGTCCTGTGAACCATCAGTAGACTATCTTTGCCTTAATGGGCAGAGCATTATTTATGAGATACATTTTCTTCAATTGCATTTGGAAGGTCCCTATCATACAGTCCAATGGCTGCAACTCTTGATTGAATGGTCAATATTTCTTTATTTGTATTTTATTGAGGTAATCAAAACCATTTTGCCCCACGCATGTTTTGAAAAAAGACCAGAGTTTTATGTAGTGTGTGTGTGTGTATGCACAATGTCCTTAACGTTAGGCACTCTTTTTTTAAGATACTGTTTGTTGTAATGGTTTTCTATTAAACCTACAAAGACAGGGAATTCAGAATTATTGGCCTATCCTTAATACAGTCAGTGAATTATTCTATCTTGGCACAAAGTGATAAGTAAAGATTTTTAGTCAGATCTCTGAATTTCCTTGTAGCTGTGGGTTTTTCAGACCTTTAACGATACACTAAAGCAGGGGGCTGGGGGGCTGTGGTTTAATATGGACTAATGCACATGGCAAGGCTTTTACATTAGTGCTATTTCTTTCAATGCATTATAGTGAAATTGTATTTTAAAACCAGGCAAACTATCGATGCTTTTATTGAATGGAATAATTTATTATAGAAATATTTTAGTCTGTTGACATTTCATCATCAAATAACAGTAAACATAATGCACATTTCCCATAAGACCGTTCTTGAGAGCCAAATATTTACCCTTCACTTATTCTAAAGGTAGCATTGTAATAATTAGTCTTTGGGCGAGACAAAAAAAAATATGTTTAAAGATGACCTTGTAAACATAGAGTAATAAGTCAGAAATATCTCAAAACAAGTATGCTCACTGTCTTAAATTACTATTTACTATTTTTAAAAAATGGCCTTTAGTTTTACTATTTTAAAAAATAGTAGCCTAAAAAAAGTAGCCTTTATTTTTACAATCTATGGATTGGGTTTCTTTTTAGTCATTGAAAAAGTTAAACTATCAAGCTTACCTTTCTGTCAATCTCTTGAAACTATTTTTTTGGATCTAATGCATGATAATTACTGAATAATTTTTCAGATTCATCTAGAAACATTGGAATTTACAAAAAGTAAATTATTTTCAAAGGTATTTTAATCTTTAAAACAAGCTAAAATATTTATTGTGAATTAAGAGCTTCATATTTAAAGTCAACTATCTGATAGTACACTAAATTTGAATTTTTTTCTCTTGTTTTATGGAAGAAACCTAAGAATAGATAATATTTCACTTAACCCTATATGCAAAGTCAGAAGAGGTGATTGCTTGCTCTTCATATAACTTAAGACCGTTTATATTTCTGAAATTGGATGTCATCGTGTAGTATCCGTTTGTTTCTCATCAGCCTTCATTGCAGGTTTGTTGGCAAGTGCCAGTTAATGCTGAACAACAGCAGTGGCTTAACTGTCCGCTTCTCTAACATAATGCCTTTGGGATTTTTATTTTAATTGTTGTCCAGGGGTTTCACACCACATTTCTACTTCACATAGCTTTCTACATTTTTGTCTTCACAAAGACTAAATCCACTGTGACAGTATATTTGGTAAACCTTTTTATCTCTCATGCCTCTTTTTTGTTGTTCAGGTACCCCAAAAACATGTGTTATATGAAAAGGATTCTTGCTGTAAGCAGTATATGGAAGTAGGTAGAGGTGGTTCTTTCTTCGCAATTTGAATCTAATAATTTATGACATTTTATGGCTTATTCCTTACAGTAAATATTTTCATTCTGTAAGTGACTGGACAGTGAAGATAAAGGAGTTGAGTGTACACTTTTTTTTTTGTCTGGAATAGTCGCCCTCTTTTTTTACTCGTTCAGTTGATAGGCAACTGTAAGGAAAATTACCACTGTATGTGTCTCTGTAATTCAGTTTTAGACATGCTGAAGTATAAATTCACTAGCTATACAAACACAAAGTTAACAACTGTAATAAAGTGTGTGCATAAAATGGGGGTTTACTGTCACATTTGATTCAGTTGCTGTTGCTTTGTTCAGGTTTACTGTTAAGTTAAGCTCTATTTGTAAGCAAAAACGTTCAGCTCTATTCAGCCATTTTTACTGTGGGCAGGTTTTTTGGAGGTGGCAGGCATTGTGTTATCCTTCATGAGCAAGAAGCCCACATCTCACACTTATCTCTGCCAGGAAGTTGTTTCACAGGTAAAAAATCTCCACTGGGAGTTTTATGCCTTCATTATACCTTACCATTAGATTTGCTCTGTGCTTATGAACCTCAGTATCCACTTTGAGTCCACTTCTCCAGGTGGGTCAGGGGTGAAAAGACCCTCACCTGGTCCTAGGAACTTTTTATGAGGTGTATACATTACAATCAGAACCTTAAGAAGATTCTAGAAATCAGTATTTTTAAAAATTTAAAAAAATAGGTATGAAGTGTGTGACTGGCATGTGTATTGCTATCAGTTAATAAAATGTTTTTTTCTTGGAAAACTAGGACAGAGAACTAGTGATAGAGCTATTACTCACATTTCTGAGGTTTTGTGGTTGTTTACGTTTATTTCAACATATCTTTGGTTGTTCACTTTGCTCTAGGCTTGAGGATTAGGATACAGTAACCTGGATAACACTGAACCAGAAGAGCTTGAGGTTGTATGTATGTGTTGTAAAAACAAGAAGATAAATTAGAAAACTTGTATATACTTCTTCAGTTAGAAAAGTTTGCTTATTTTTATATATTCATCTTCCAAGCCAAGAGAACCTTTGCAATTTGATGTTACCTTTGATAAAAATAAGTATATTATTATTTATGAAAACTAAATTATTAAGCTATGTCTGTGGGCAAATAAACAACGGTTCAGATTCATATTGCTCATTTGAAAAGGAGATTCCTTTTAATCTCACCTTTTTTAAAACTCTTTGTCCTCCTGCACTCTGAATACCTTTCTCGTATCTCACTTTATAAATATACATTCTCATATGCAGGCATTTGTCTTTGTTCCTGAGGTAGGGAAAAAAGCATTCGGATCTATGTTTAATTTTGTTAGGAGTGGTGGAATAATTTCAAATTGCTTGAGAGAGTCTGTTGTATTATTACTTTCGGGTACTGCATTTAGAAATGTGTAAGATTTTGCTACTGTGTCTAGTCTCCAACTATCATGAACGCCGTGTCTTGTAACCTTTTTGTTAAACTTATCAAGTGGGATTTTAAAGTCATTTAAAGTGCTTTGGCTCCACTGCCCTACTGGAAGCTTTTTCTAGACCCAGAGCTCTGGTCTCCCTGGTGTGTTGATGGGGGACAATTGCTCCTCTTCTCAGCCTTTGCTCTCCGAGGCTGGAGAGGCCAAACTCCTCTAGTCCTTCCTATGAGCAACTGTTCATTCTCCTGGACATTGCAGTAGCCTTGCTCCATATATGTCTTTCTTGAATGGCCTCTCCACAGTTTCAAGATGAGGCCTAAGCCTCATCATCTTTAAGGGAATGCAGTATTTCTAGATTTGTACTGAAAATCTCTCTCCCAGCACAGGATTATTTTGCCCTTTCCTTAGCTGCATCTCTTTGTGTCCCTTTACCAATCAACTGTTACACAGACTGATTTCTTCCTCTTCTAGGAAAGAAAAGGAAAATATCATTTCTGTATTGCAGGCTGTATATCTCTGTGGATGTTTGAAAAGAACTGTAGCGGTATTTTGGGCATGTTACAGTTAAACTGCAGATCGTGTACAAAAGTCAGGATAGTTATCTCCAGTAAAAAACTAGATAACTTGAACACTGGCTAAAAGATGTTTGGCTTAGTTTCTGGATCTTCACTATTTAAGACAACAAACGTTCTAAGATTGGTCATGACCAATCATGATAATGATATCAACAAGCCGAAAGTTTTCTTTTACCACATCTGTCACCACATCTGCTTTTTTATTAGATTTTGTTTATTATGTATTTACACAGGAGCAGTCCAGATACAGTATCTGATTTGGGTTTATTTTGTTTTC
Source organism: Calidris pugnax (assembly GCF_001431845.1). Taxonomy (NCBI): domain Eukaryota; kingdom Metazoa; phylum Chordata; class Aves; order Charadriiformes; family Scolopacidae; genus Calidris; species Calidris pugnax. Next base: position 12,859,275 of record NW_015090839.1, read on the forward strand.
TAAAAAGTGGAATACAGTTTGGGTTCCTCTAACATAAATATTACACAATCTCCCAACTCCTGCAGTATATAAGCGAGGTACTGTGCAAATGCACAACTGTCCTTAAATGTCTCTGGAAAAAGTTTACAAATCTATCAGGTTTTATCCATCCTTTTTTATAGTCGTGGCACAGACTTTGGTGCTGAGTACACCAATGTAAAAGCAATCAGATTATTTTACCTACAATGATGACATGTTGCTGCCTGTATTACCTCACAGCATGTCCCAAGACATCGTTACATGCTACTCAGTAATATTTCATTTATTCCAGAATCTCATCAAGTCACTTCAGTATAAGTACATAAAAAAATTAAAAAAATCACTCGGTACCACAAAGCTTTTAAAGTCAGATTTCCATAAATTTGCACAGCACTAAATATTGGCAGTGTTAAGCAAATGAGAGCAAATAAGTACATTAAAGTGGAAACATTATTTAAGCAAATAAAAGCTGTTCAATACCATTTCTATCATTTTATGTGCGGTATGAGTTGATTTTTTTTTTTAATTAAAGCATGGTTCAAAAGTGCCTGTAGGTAATCAAGAAATTATAAATTAATTTTTCATTCTTATTTTTGCTGGTTCAGCTGGAATTATAGCTCTCTTAATCTCCTGAATTTACCGTTTTTCTGCTGTTGCCATAGTGAAGTCAGGTAGAGCAGACAAAGCTGTACTCTTTCTTCTCTTTGAACTTAACTAAAAATAATGCTTAATCTATTGGTATGGCTTTAGAAATAGCTTTTAAAAATGTTAATGTGGATTTAGCAGTTATGGAGCGGGAGAGATAGTCCGGTCCCTGAGTGGAGGTCTTATTTACCCTCAGCAAAAACACAATACCTGTGTGAGCAGCACAAGCTTTCCTGCACCGGTGCTTCCCAGTGCTTTAGGCCTAGGGAGGCTTGAGGAAAAAACTGTATATGCCTGTGTCTGCTTATACATCTTGCTGTCAGATACTTCTGAGGGGAGGGGGAGTATGGGGCAGCTGGGTTTTTTGACTGGGTAGCTGGTTTTTGTAACCAGGACCGAGCATGATAATCAAGTGATAATCAGTCACTTTGCATCTCAGTAGCCTGATGGAAATAACTTTGCCATTAGAGGAATTCCACATAGCAAAGAGTTGGTGCTGAAACAGAATATAGTGCCAGACCTGCTGAGTGTATTTGTGTTGGCATATAGTAGAATGTAATATCTGACTAAGGTGTACACAGCCCTACCTCTAAGTCACTTCAGTTACTTAAAACTATGTGTAAAAGTGTAGAAATACTAATTTGTAAAAAACATGATGTCTCAAAGCTGCAGTAAGAGATTTTCAAATCTTTGGCAAAAGTGAGGGGTTGGTATGGAGACATCGTAGGAGGAGATAGTTCAAATTGCCTAAATGTTCACTGACTGTTTAATTTAATGAGGTGTAGTTGTTCTCCCTTCTTGCTTATTTATTAACTCTACTTTTCTCTTTTTTTTTTTTCACTTTTGGGTTTGGTTTGGTTTGGTTTGTTTTTTTCCCTTCCAGCAAACAACAACCCAGCTTGACCAGACAGGGAAACCCCCCTCTTTTGCAAGACAGCTATTAAACTCAGGGGACTGACAGGAAAAATATCTTAAGTATCTTTTACTGTCTATATTGGGCTTCCATTACTCAGTTCGAGTTGAAGGTGTCACTCCCATCTTCAACATATTCAGTGATCTGTGCTCAGGTTGGAGCAGATGGAAGCCTTATGTCAGCACCTCTCCTTAAGCTGCATTATGGCTGTTCGTGACAAGTGGCTTTGTGTGAGAGACAGCTTTCTCAGGAGGTTCCTGTAAGAGTCCAGCCACCATGGAATTCAGGAGCTGTTTTTAACCTCTGTCCTTTGTTGCATTTTGAATGTATGGTGTGTTTTGGCATTGCAATCGGAGAAACCACCAGAAAATAAGCACTTTACAAAGTGAATACGAAACAAAAAACTCCTTGCAGTTTTTGGCTGACAAGGGAGAGGGCAAGAGAGCTGCTCACAACAGATACTAATCTTACCACTTAACGGACTTACTTTGAGCTTTTAGGCAATGTAAGAATCAAAAAACAAGAAGGTAACTGTGCTCAGGTGGAAGTTAGCCAAGTCTCAGAAAGGTTGGTAAAACTGGTTGGTGTTGGGCTGATAGTGACGTTCCAAGCTGCTTACTTGCAAGCTTAATTTATCTTTGGAGGGAACAGCTGTATTTCGTTATTTTTCTTCTTGGTGTTGCTTTTCTTTCCTTTTAGTTTTGCTTTTGTCTTAAAGGGAGAAGGGCTGAGTAGGACTAGCAGTTCAATAACTCATATTTTTTCTATTTCATTTAAAAAGAGACTCCTGGTGCTGTCTTTGATGCCCTTAGAAGACTGCCAGCCAACAATGTTCTTGTATAAACTGAGTAAGAGAAACAGTTAAGGCAGAGAGATGATTTGATACTAAAAGTTTTATGCTTGATAGATCCTTTTCTTTGTGTGTTTTTTATTAAAATGTTAAAAATATTTAACAAGTATGGTTACCAGACACCTAAACCAGCAAACCTGAGAAAAATCATTGTTTCACATGTAATGTTAATATTGCATCATTTTGCATAGGTTTTATTAATATCTTACCCACTGATGACATTAGACTCCTGTTTGCAATACAGCATTTTTTATGGTGTCTTCCAATTGAATAGTACAGGTGTGTATATTATACTGACCTTTGGAAAGAAAAAAAAGACTATAGTCACTCTCAGTTTGTTTTGAATTTGTCTAAAAGGCTATTGCTATATTTAGCACAGAGACCTTGTGGCTATTGGGATAATAACCTTCATACCATCTTTGGGAACAGCTAACATATAAATGCCATATATAGAGTAAGTGACTTGACACAAGATCAATCTAGCAATTGCATGGCAAAGATTTAAAAAAAAATACAACCTACAGGAATACAGAGTTCAACTGGTCTTCCACTATTTTTAACATATGAGAGAAAATATTCATACTAATGTGATTTTATCATGTTGCAGACTTCTGGCTCAGTTCTCATCAGACATGTATTGTAATATGTCACTGGCTATCTCGACTAATCTGCTATTGCTTTTAAATCTTCACAAGTGTAGCGTTTTCATCTGATTCTTCCTCTCCCTCCTTCTAGGCTCCCTTACACGGAAATATACATTTGTGTATCCTCCTTTTGATCAGAATGCCATACCTTAGCAGTGAGCCCAGAAAGGTTCATTGCGTAGTAAGCAAAGAAAGTTGAAATGAAATTGTTTCCAGTGTTGATATATACTAAGAAAGAGCAAATAACTTGTAAATAAATCAAAATAGTGTTATGACTTTTTCAGAAGGTGCATGCAGTAGAGCTCTGTTTGGCTGATAGATACAAATAGTTTGTGTGTGTATAAAGTGAAGGAGACAGAAGGCTAAAAGCTCTTCTTTGTGGAAAAGGAAAGTAGATTCTTTGCATATTCCCAGTTATGCATTTATTTGATCTAATAATGAATGTGACAATCCTTCAAATTGCCTTGATGGCCTCCTAAAGTCTCTAGAACAGTCTCCACCTAAAACCATGTGAAATGTTCTTGTAGTGATCTGAGAGACTGGCTGTTTTGCAGGTCATACAAGTTGCTATTTAAGACACATATATCTCAGGGTGCACTCTTTTTTTCTGAATAACAACTACAAATTACGTTACTTTCAAATATGAAGTGGGGCAGGGCCAAATTGAGCTGTACAGGTACTGGGTATATGTATCAACTGGGAGACAAGCTTAAGAGCCTCAAGCATTAGACCTAAGTGATAGATTAATAATGAAAACAGTGAATGTCAGGCACAGTTACAGTTTGCCAGCAAATTCCAAAGGCAGCAACAATATTCCAGGTCGGAGGAGGTGTTTGGTTTCCTTCAGGGTGGGCACCAGGTGCCAAGTAAGGGGCAGCAGACATAGTACTTTCTTTTTCATCTGTTCCCTGCTTAATATGGATAGGTGAGTTACGCTTTGAGACACAGTAAATTTAAGTACAGCATCACACATAAAATATTTCTGCCTGTCAATTATGCACAATAGTGTGTTTGGCAGTTAACCGCTAAGCAACATTGTGTGAAGATACTCCGTGTGATTTACTATCCAGTCTCGGACTAATTCTCTGATCTGGGAAGTTGGAAGCACAAATGAGCTGTCCTCTATTTTTTAATTCATCTGTTACATTGTTTGTTTTATTGTATATTTGTGTATAAGTATTCGGAGATACAGAATTGTCTAATAATTCATTCAAAATGTCTTGAGGTAGCTTTAGTGCTGGCTCCAAGATTTATACTCAGCAAATGCTCAACACACAAGTGTGCAGGGCATTTATTTATCAACATTTTTGCTATCAAAATTCACTGAACACTTTTCCGATTAGTTTGGTTCTATTTTGCAATAATTACTAAACAGAAATCAATTGCTGTGAGAGCAGTTCTGCCTCCTCTGTTAACTGCGCTTGTGGCGTATCCTGTCACTCTGGCAAGCTCTGTCCCCAGACACACAGCTGTGCAGAAGGAAGGGGTTGCTGCAAACTGTGAGGTGCTCGCAGATTATTCCAATATCATCTTGCGCTGGCCTTACCATGGCCTGTTACTTCCAGCCCTAAAAATAAACAACTATTAATCACCTAACGGCAACATGAGTTGACCAGCACTTAAGGCTGCCTGGACCTCAATCTGACTGTACTCAAAAGCTTTTCTCATGTTTTCTGTCACCCGGGATAAGAGGTGGTTTGCAGCCAGGCATTCCAGTGGGAGGATTGCTGTGAGTTTAACAAAATGTTTGAAGTAACCTCAGTAATTCCTCTCAGCGCTGATCCACAGCTCCAAATGTGCAGAATCAAACAATAGTGCCCTTGCATCGACAGTCCCTGGAGACTGAACTGATGGCATAAGGTTTTCTCGGGGAAACTGAGTAACAAGCAAGTACCTCAGGAAGCACTGTTCTTTGCCTGGGTTTAATCAGAAAGCTTTGCTTCCAGCAATATATGGAATAATTCCGTAATGCAGCCAACCACCTTTTCTTCCTGCCTTTTCATAGGGTAGCAACATTCTTGCAGTGTCCTAACTGGTAAATACAAGTGGCACGACTTAAATAGAAGTAGCATAGCTTTAGTAAACTAGTTGTCAAATTGCATGCTGCGGGGTGGAAAGGTGTTGCTGCTTTGAAGAGGAACACATTAGTGCACTTGTAGAGGTACAGTAAAACAACGTGCTCACCTTGAATTATAAAAGACAAATATGTAGATGCAACAGCTAATATAGTATACTAGACACTCTCCATCAGAAAGGAATTTATGAAACTTCTGAAAAAGACAAAGAAACTTTTGCATAGCGTGCATTTCAGATTGAGAATTTTTGGTTGAGCTTCTTTTGCTTAGCTATGCCCATCAACCACGGAACATGAAGTCACTTTGCCCTGTATTGAGATGGTTAAGTAATAGAACATCCTTGTATTTCAGGGAAACTTGGACCTATCTACAAATTGCCAAGTGATGTACCTGGAACACTGTCAATTGCTTATGTTAGACAGATAGTGGAACTAACTTGCCAAGCATCTAAAATGTGTTGTTTTCCAAAATGTATACCCAAATGATCTCCGCTAAAGCCAGAGACAACTTTAGCCATAATTTCCATGGAATAATCCAGCAGTATAAGGATTAACAATTACTTTTTTAAAATGTTTATGCGAGTACCATGTTAATTTTCAGTACATCAGCCCAGTTCTGTAGTGCTGGCGTAAGGGTCATCTTATAGTCTCTCTTTACAACAAAAAGCCTTACAGTCTGGCATGCAAAGCATGTACCTGCTTTTGAAGGTGCTGAGACTGAGAAAAAAATGTTTTACCCTAAGTGCACACAGCTACTTTGAGAGATGAGCATCTAGAATGCTATTAATAAATGACAAAATAATATGTTTCAGTAGAAGTTAGGAGATGAACCAACAAAACCTGAGAAATTCAAAGTTCACTAAAGGCTCTCTTGTCTTAATGACAAGCTGCCCTGAGCCAGTATGTGTTTTCTTTCTCACTCACTGCATCAGTCTTCGCTTAGAAAGCCTTGATCCTTGTAAATCAGTGTAACCTTAATGTTATTTAATCATAGCTTTTAAAAGTTAATTTCCATGAGAACTACATTTTAAAAAACCCTAACTTGTCATTGAGGATTATAAAAATCCTTTATTTGCCTGGAGAACAGTACTCAGATCTGAATGAATAAGTGTAAGTGAATAATGTGTTTCGACAGTTTGTTTATTAAAAATGTATTATGCAGCTAAAAGTTATATTGTATTTATAATATTTTAATGACAGTGACTTGCACAGTTTTCGGTGCATTTTATTAATATGCATTTTTAAAGTGTGCTGTGCAAAATTCTAAAATAATTTAAATGGTCTCTTATATCCACATAAATATCACTTGATTTGTTTTTATTTCTCCAAATGCCAAAAGCAATTAAATCATATTATAAGCCTGATGAAATGCTGCTATTTGATTGATGCCTTAGCAGTCTCATTGCAGAGATAAAAAGACAGCTACTATTAAAAAAAAAAAAAACTCATTAAGATTTATATCCACGAGAGGTGTGACTGTAGAGACAGAGTCCTGATGCTAGTTTCCATCCACCTTTTTTTTCACCTGAGAACTCCAGCTTCCACATCAAATGCATATAACTTCAATATCTGGCATTCCTGGAAATGCCTACCTTTCTCAGCCCAAAAGAAATTCCCACTTTAGAGTCAAAATCTCCTTAGAAATGGGAGTCTCATAGAATATTATTAGACTGGTTTTTTTTTCCTTGTCTTTAGTAAAATAAGACTTCTCCCAACTACTGTGGTAACATCAAAGCTTAAAGCAGATTAGGTTTTACTTGCTTAATTTTACCTTAAGCAGCATAAACTGGATGCCTGGATCCTTGAGACATAATGTGCTGCTAACCTTCTCTGTGTGAGGCTTGATAGAGCTCTTGCCAGTGCCATGGATAAGTGTCCTATTGTCTGTAAAAGTGTGATCAGTACTTGTTAAATATTTTCTTCAGCCACATTTGTAAGCAAATATATTTTTGTGCAGGAAGACAATATTAAGTAGCTTAAGGGAGTTGGGCCCGAAAATATTGTGGCCTTCTGAGTTACAGGTTAAATATCAGGTTTTTAAAGCAAAAAGTATCATTCAGTTACTTGATTTTACTAAGTATTAGAAATTTTTTTCTTTTTTTCAACCGGATTTGGTGAAGTCAAAGAAATAAGGTGCTGTGTGATGCCTTGAGGGCATTTTTTATTTAAATCAATGTGAGTGTGACACTGGATCACAAAAGTGTGTGGAGGATTTAAAAAGTGACAGGGATAATAAAACCCCACAGTTATCTTTAAATGGCATTCAGAGTTTTTCAATGCACTGTCTTTATGCACAAGTACCTTTGTTTGATTTTAAAACTCTATATAAATAAACAGTAGCAGAAATACTTATTATAAAATATTCTGAAGTAGGATTGTGGTAGCTGTTTAAATGGAAAATTTCTTGCTAATCAAAGTCAGTTTCTGACCAGTGGCTATTTAATGTTTGCCAAGATATATAACGCTGTGTCATCAGCAGTAATAAACTGGTCTAGACGTAAGGAAGTTGGCTGACTGATGCCAATTGACCTTACTTGAAAATGTGGTCTGAAGTTGTTGCCTACTAGCCTAGCTCTGCAAATATCTAAATTCCCTCCACTGGCATAAGTGAAACTTCTATAAGTACACTCAAATAAAGTTGTGAAACCTTAAGCAGTAAACTCATTAGATATTATAGGGAGGGGTTAATATCTCCAGGGTTTATTAGTGCTACAAGTAAAATCAGTTTACTAACAAATGTGATTCTCAAGAACTACGTTAAATTGACTTAGAATGTAATAATTTTTTTGTGAGTCTTTGTAATTCCTTTTTCTCAGGAAATAAGTAGTGATGTAGAAGTGGTAATACTCTAACTTGCTTGATATGAAAAAAAAAAAAAAGCCAGCTTTTTTGCTGGCAGTGTTGATCTGACATTAAAAAGCAAGTGACCAGATTGCAGTGCTTCAAAGACACCTTTAGATGTAACCTTCATAATTAAAATTATTACCAACCAGGTAGACTGTTAGGCTTTCTTATAATGTGAATATTCAACTGAATCTGTTTGATAAAATATATGCTTAAATACATGCATATTAGAAATAATAATTCATATGCCAGCATTTCATTCTGAGTCACTTGGAATGAAAATTATTTACATTATGCTGAGATGCATACAACCCATCTATAACAAATAGACTAAGAATAAATAAAGTGAACATTTATTTAAAAACAATTGCAAGATGTTTTACATTTCTGCTCAGTATCGAGCAGCGTGTTGAAAATGCGTTTTTCATAAAACCACATGCAAGGCTTTTTGATGGTGAAGAAATCCACTCACAACAGCCACATGTCTAGGGAAATCCTTAGAAGCTAGTATGGACCCCACACAGACATTCCAGAAGAGAAGGCATTACTAGAAAGTAGTTTCTCTTGAAGTGAAGTAGAATATGTGTGAGCCTACTAGGCCACTTTGATAAATAAATAAAAGTCTTTTTTTCTTTTCTAGCACAAAACTGGTTCAACTGGAGGGCAAGTTCACATTTTACTTAGGGTTTTTTTCCCTTTTTTTCTTAAATGATCCCTTTACTTATACGAAGATACGAATTTATTGACTCCCCCTGGAGTCAATACTCGGCCCAGTCCTGTTCAACTTATTCATCAATGACCTGGATGAGGGGACAGAGTGTATCCTCAGCAAGTTTGCTGATGATACCAAACTGGGAGGGCTGGCTGACACTCCAGAGGGCTGTGCCGCCATCCAGCAGGACTTGAACAGGCTGGAGAGCTGGGCAGAGAAGAACCTAATGAGGTTCAACACGGACTAATGTAAGGTCCTGCATCTAGGGAGGAAGAACCGCAGGCACCAGTATAGGGTAGGGGTGGATCTTCTGGGAAGTACTACTGAGGAAAAGGATCTGGGAGTCCTGGTGGATGGCAGGATCTCCATGAGCCAACAATGTGCCCTCGTTGCCAAGAGGGTCAATGGAATCCTGGGCTGCATAAAGAGAAGTGTGGCCAGCAGGTCTAGGGCGGTCATTCTCCCCCTCTACTCTGCACTGGTGAGGCCACAACTGGAATATGTGCTCTGGACAATCCTGCTTTAGAGGTCCCTTCCAACTTTGTTAAATCCATAAATCCGTGAATCCGTGTGTGCAGCTGGGTTGGCTTTGGCTGCCTTGTAGTTACAACTTCTAATGTCAAAACCATACAATGACTAAACCAGGGTATATATAACAATAACTATATATTTATTGGTTGATTTTTAAGTAAACTGGTGCAACCTATGTGGACGATTTTCACTTGCTATGTTTATTACATTCTGAAGGAAGCCTGCCTCTATATTTCCTGTTAATTCTATTTTATTGCATGGAATTAACCAAACCTTAGTTGCTTGGATTCTTTTCAGCTTTAAAAAGAAACTCCATATAAAATTAAAGTTCTAAAAGTAATAGTTTCACTGGAATAGGTAAAACTATAGTCTTATAACCTTTGGACACGTTCCTTTACACCTGAGCTTTTCAGGGTAAGAAGTAAAAACAGAGGAGGAAACATACAGGTTAAGCACATTTTTGGGAATTTATATAATTTTTCTGAGCAAGAACAAAATTCCTAGGACTCCATAGTTTGTTGCATTCTAAGATTGATTTTTGGTTTAAGCTTGAACTTTTTCCAGTGTGTCTTTCTTATGAAATGGGATGAACTGGCCTATATTGCATATCGTGTCTATATAGTTTCAGAACCATTTGGTACATTCAATGTTTTTTCCCCTCCTCAGAGCTACTAAATGAGTCCCATTTTCCCTAGCAATACTAAGTGAGCATTCTATCATTTTAGTTTATTCTCCTGTGTAAACCAGGGTTAGTCACTAACTTGTTAAATGTTATGATTGATGCAGAAATAAATTTGTGGGTTTAATTTGGAATTCACAGCAGTGAGTTTGTTCTTCATGGTGTCATATCTGCACTTTGGAAGGAGTCAAATTAAAAAGCATAATTCTTACTTCTAGGTTACACTTCCCTACCTCATCCCCTTACACAAAAAGGTTAAGTGTCTTTTCAAATTAAGGCAGCAGTAATTAACCAGTGGCATTGTTTGTGATTTGCCAACTCTGGGCGTTAATGAGAGAGAAATTAGCACTTAGCAGCAGGAGTTCCTGATAGTCAGTGGCAAATGCTTAATGTGCCAGCAAGTTAATTTTGGTCTTAAGTACTGTACTTAAGTGTTTTTAAACAAAAGTATGGTATGTTTTTTACGTGAGCATAAATATGGGCTGCATGATACAGAGGTGTAATAGGAGGAATGACACAAAATAGTGGAAAAAAGTGCAACCTAGGCAGCACAAGGCAGATAGTTTTGCTATAATAACACAGTCAAAAGCAGGATTGATGGATATTTTCATGCTAAAGATGTACTTGCTCCTGCAATTAACAGTGTGCAGATGTTCTTGTATTAAATTTTATCATCAAATTGGGCATTTCTGAATGTAATTTTTTTAGCACAAAATATTCCTGAAATATAGTGCTTGAGCTGTGATGGTTTGCTAGAAAGACATGAATTAGCCTTTTGAAGTCTCAAAATATTGATTTTATTAAAACTTACAATTTCAAAAAATAACAAATTACTTAAGCACAGCCCCCCATGTGTTTTGTGGTGGATGGGGGATTCAGACTGCCACACAGAGCAAAATGAGCCCTTCAAAACTTGGGCTGAGCAGCTGCTCATTAGCATCAAGATTTTACCTGGCACACGCACTTGTAGTGAGTAAGTACTTGTGTACATTTCATAGCTTCTGCCTGGCATAAGATAGCCCATTAGGAATGCAAGGTCTGCTCCCTATCTTCCGGGGATTTTTGCTTTTAAAATAACTTTGGTTAGTACATAAGCACATCCCCACCCAATTATACCTCTTCTGTCTTTGGTTGATGTGGGAACAGATGCACAGTCTGTGAAATAACAAAAGTAAGGACCATCCTGTATCAGCAAATCACGGCCTCTCACCGGAGGCAGTGAGCATCGGTCCTTCCTTTCCCTTGCCGCTTGAGCCTCCTTACCGCTGGGCCAGCTGGCCTCCAGGGTGCAGTGAGGCCCTCCACATCTTGGCCTGACGTGAACTTAAGCAAAGGAAAATGGAGAGACATTAGAGGCTGAAGTTGGCCAGCCAGAGAGAACTTAGGAATTGGGGTAGGCAGCATCGCCCTTCCCTATGAGCCACTTTTTTAAGTCTGAGCTTCATTCAATGCTAAACGTGTTGGAAATCGCTAGATTTGTCAGAATTTTATCTTTCCACTTTCAAATATCACCTTTCAGTTGCAAAAAGCACATTTGCGGATGTTTCCTCAGCTCTGCTGAGGGGTAATTTACTTTGCCACTGAGCTGTGGCTTAGGTTGAAGGGTAGTAGCCATAAACCGAAATGTTATAGCGCTGTGCAGCAGTTTTGGGCAAAAGACTACCGCATCTAATTGAAACTGCAGGAGGAAGCCACAGGGGTTTCTTCTGCCTTTGATGCTTGTTCCATTACATGAGCACATCAAATAGAGTTTTCCCTCCATTGTTGGAAAGAAACCACCCTAATGAAGCCGGTCTGGCACTACCCACGGTTTTGAGTGCTTGTATTGTCTGTTAAGTGGACATTTAGGTTACCATGCATCCCCTTAACACGTTTTTATTATAATTAAACATTAACAAAAATTGGCTACCATATTGGTTGAGTCCTGAGCACAGCTCTGCATATAAACCATTACATGACATTCTATTGAACTTTTTCTTGTACAGACGGTATCTAACAGCTCATCCTGCACTGTTGGTTTTGGCAAGTTCACTACAGCATATAATAAATCAAGGAAAGAAAAAGCTTTTTGGCCTCATGTTGTACAGACTGCTGTAATGTTAGACTACAGAAAGCAGTTCTGTTTTTAGACATCCTTTTACTAACCCAACATTCATAATTTATGATTTCACTGTAAAATTCCTGCAACACTACACCAAAAGTAGTGCTGCCCTTTAATTAAGTGCTCTCAGTAGGAAAAACGTGAAACTGATGTGCAAAACATATCGCAGTACACAGTGATTGATAGTGATTACTTCTTTATGAACCCAGCCTGAAGGTCTGAACTTCCTGATGGGTAAAATAGTCCATGGGGCTACTTCCTGAGATTGCCTAGTGGGGATCAGTCAGAGTTAGCAATATCTGAGGAATTCCTGAGGCGCATTTCGGAGACGTTACAGCAGAAACTTTCTGTTTCTTTCTGAATTGTGCTTTACCTTAATAATTATCTAAATAATAGCTCATTGTAGAGATTATATTTTAAGGATTCACTGATATCCTCATGGTATTACAATTTGTGTGAACTGAGACTTGCATGAACCCCTGGATTTTTAATGGCTACATGTTCAAATCTGCAAAATCAGAGTGCATGGCAAGAGAGACATCTGTATGTAACAAAATTACTAAATGTTACTTAATGTTTAAGGCATAGGTCTTTTTTTTTTACTAATATGTGCAGAGTATTCAAAGGAAAAAGCAAAACCCTGAGGTAGATTGTTTGAGGCTCTAAACAGCACTTTTATTCAGGGAATCAGGTATTAATGACATATATCAATTCCACATTGATTAAAATTTGAAAATTAAGTGGAGGTCAGATTTTGCAGTGAAATGAACAGATTTACTTGTGTTGGGATCGCAGCGGTGGCGAAGTTCAATCGCATAAATTCATTTTCCTTTTTGCTTGATAGATTTGGCCCTGGATTGGTCATCTACTGGTACGGATTTATTGAAGAGCTGGACTGCCATCGTGAACGTGGTATCCTGCTAAAAGACTGCTTTCCTACTGACATTGTGACTCTGCGACACAGCATGGCTCAGCACTGATGTTGGGAGGAAGAGGTAAATCCGGAAGCAATTTTACTTTCCTGCAGTGTAAACTAATGGCAGCATCTGCCCTGAACTTCAGCTGAACTCCTGCTGCCTGCCCTTATGCTACTGCCTCTTTACACAAACATATCAAGAGTTTCTGTTTTGCTTCAGACCTCTGTTGTGATCAGCCAAAAAAGACAGACACAACCCGCTCATTATCAGCATTTCTGTCTCTGTCAAACAGCTACTTTCTAGATACTCACAATCTTCCTTCCTTCCGGATGGCTTCTGCGAGCATTCTAAACAAAGGCAAAAATGCGGAGGCTGAAAGGTGCAACTTTCAGTTCTCATCCCTGTTACAGAGTCGCCTTTAAAAATAGGTGGCTTTTTTATGGTTTCACTCACGAGTTTATTCAGTGCTAGTGGTCTGACTGAATCACCTACACCGATGCAGAAAATTGGTTAAGACTGTTATTCTGGGACTTAAAGCAATGTAAAGCAAGGCTTATAAAGCCCAGGTGGTAAGATGGGATCATATAATTCCTGGCTGTTATGGTAAATAGCCAGATTTTGAGAGAATAATTTGGGTATGTGTTAAGTCACTAGCTGATTGATAAAATCAACAATGAAATCCCCAGTTAACAATTTTTTAAAAAAATTAAGTTAGGGGAGTTTCAGGGAGGGGTGAAAGTGAAACGCAAGGATTTATTTTGTGTATATGAGCCTATGAAGTTTGGGGTTAGTTTTGTGGTTTTTTAAATAAGTAGTTTAATGACTCAAAAATAACTTGTGTTTTGTCTTTTCCTCCCCACCCCTCGGGGAATCTATGCCTAGGAATTTTTCTCTTAACTGACTTTAAGGAAGGAATCGGTCTTGACCCCTGTAGGTACTGTAACATGCAATTTTCTGGCATACTGACATCCGAAAGAACAATGTGCAGGAGCTCTCTATGTGGGTTACTTCTGAAGATTACCATTCTGATGTTCAAGTAGGGGAGTGAGAAAAAGATAAAACAATGCTTCATACTGGATCAGTTTCACAAGACAAATAAAGCACACGAATGGACATAAGTTTCCTGCATACTTCTGTATTTTTGTAAGACATTGTTTTTCTATCACTGGAACCACTGAGATCAGAGGTCCATTGAGGTGGGTGTTAGCCCTCCTTGAAGTTTTGAGGAGTTGAGTCTCATTCTATTTCCATCCCCATCACCGCTCAGAGGGGCAGTGTTGGGCCTTAGGTTTGAGCTTTCAGTTAGAGGTTTCTTAATGACAGCAGCTTATTTGGCTTGGCACTCTTTAATACTCTTTTCTTTGCTAACTGGCATTCTGGAAAGGACTAAATATTTTTAAAAGTTGGAGTTTTTCATGTATGCTCACTATGTTCAGATTTTCAGAGAAGTTAAGCAGAGGTACAGATTCTGTTGTGGAATTAAAGGTGTGAGAACAGACTCCCTAAAGCACAAGTTGATAACCTCTTCCATAAGGAAAGAGTCTTTAAAACATTACAGGCTATATTCATCATCTTTTTCAGTTGAGGTGATACTTTATGCGCCTGTATGATTTCAAAAATCACATGCAGGCTTTTTACAGCCTTGCATTGAGTTAAAAGAAAGGGTATTAATCCGAAATAGGTTTTTTTCAGCTATAGTTTTCAGATGCATACACAGTATTTTTATTTTGAATTTTTAGTTCTCGCTTTAACACTTTTTAGTTCATTTCAGAAAGAAGTTTATCATTTTGACTAAATGTTAATTTTCAGGAAAAAAATATCTTTAGTCTTCCTAGCACTCTGTCCCTAGCTGCCAAAATAAGCTGGTGTAGCTCCACTGCAGTGAGTTATTGTTGCATAGAGATTATTTTCTTGGGTTTGAATGTGTTATACTGGCAAGATTTATTTTTTAAGAAATATTCAAACACCTGTAACTCATTTACGTTCAACTATTTAAGGTATTACACTTAGCTTATTTTACCTGACCAGCTTTAAGGATTTGCCCGTAAAGATACACAGAAGCAATCTGTGAAGTGTACCTGCCTGATGCTATACAGAAGCTGCATTTCGGGTGTTCCTTCCCCTGGGACTTTTAACTGTGGTTTGGGTTAGTGGAATGTGTAAAATCAAAAAGAGGATAAAAAAAGAAGAAATAACTGAACATTATTGTAGTTGAAAATTCAGAAGTAATGGTTGTCTGAGTGAAATGGGTTTTAAGGGCAAACTGAATTTGTTTTAGCTAGTGCATATGCTTTCTGTTGTATGAAATCATTTAAATCAGCTTTTACATGATGCACTAATGCTGCTTTTTCTTTTTGAATAAATTAAATTTATCTGCACAGATGTTGAAAATTCTGCTCAACCTCCATCAAAGCTTTGCTTTATTTGTTTTTGCATTAAACAAATTTATGTGGGGACACACAGATAAATCAGGTTAGGCTTGTATTTGTTTATTTATTCTTCTACCTAATGCTGTGACATAACAGGTTGGAAAGCAGTACAGCTGTCTTTAATCAAAGCTTTGACCTCATCTTTATATATTGCCCCCTTTAAGAATATTTGTATTAGGATGAGGATGAAATAAGCCACAAAAGTGTACATACTGTACTAATTTCATTACAGGCTATCAAACAAGCTTTGCCACCACAAAAATTATGCTGTCACTATTTTAAATGCAGAAAGCAAACATTGAAAGAAATTAAGACTACTTTGTTATTCCTACTTCTATCTTGCAAAAAAACACCATTTGTGTATTTTCTCTGTCAGATGTAAACATCAACTTTAATATTAAAGCGGAGAGACTGCTGTTTGTGGGTGGTTTGTTGGTTTTGTTTTCTTAAACAACGCTGTAGTCATTAGAACCTTAGCATTAAAGCCAAATCCAGTTTTATGGAGTATTCTGTAGAGTGTGCTAATGAATTATGCCAAGCTAGAAAACAGAAGTGTGCATAAAACTGAATGATGTTCTCACTGGCATATATAGACTTGCCAAGCATCTGCTCTTACAAGCACTGTAATAAGGCCTGTTCTGAGCTTTAGGAATTGATGTAATTGTGTTGAACAGGGAAGTAAAACTTCCTTGTATAGGAGGAGTAGCACAATGGTGGGTCACACGCTAGTAGAAAAAGAAAATATTTTTTACCATTCCTATATTTTGTGAACATATTACTAGTAAGGATTTAATAATCTTTTCCCAAAACCAACTCAAAGCGGAATAAAACTTCTGATCTAAAGATGAAGAAAAAGGACAAAATGCCTTACTGTGCTTACCTCATTACTATTTTATCACGTTAGTAGTACTGATAGTTTATGAAAAATTTTTCATCCTATTTTGTTATATTCACTCATTCAAAAAATCGTTCTTGGTATTTGCTTTTGGATTTCTCCACCACCTAGACTACTACAGAAGACTATCCTTGGCTTTTTCCATTTGCCCTAAAATCTTTCCCTTTTAATTTTCCATCTTTTTTAACCATTTGGCAATTACTTATTCAGTATCCTCCCCTTTGCCTGTGTTTCCCCTTTGAAAAGTCTGTCCTATGTTTTCTACTGCCTGCTTCTGTTTCTGGTACTACACCTGAAGAGTGCTGTTCCCAGTTCTACGTGCCTTTGGGCTGACCACCACATCAGGCAATTTTGCTCTTACTTAAATTTAAACAGCAGCTTTTGGTATTGAGAGTAGAGTTGTACAAAGGACTAAGTGAAGAGTCCATCCACGCTACTAGGGAGCAGGCGTAAGCGGTGTTAGGAGTCGAGCTCTTACAGCAGTCTCTCTCATTAAGGACACTTGCTTTCTGCAAGCTCATGCCTGGCTTGTGCAGCACTTCTGCGAGAAGGTCTGTGGGAGTCAAAGGTTTAGCTTTCCCCCTGTGCCAAAATCTGCTTGGCTCTGAAGGGAAAAGATGGCTATCACCATTTTCAAACCACGGCCGTTCTGGCAAAAGCTCATACATTCTACAGGTTGTTCTTGTTTACCAGAGTTGGTTACGACTCCTCAAGGATCAACAAAAGGTATGCAGAATTGAACTCGATTCTTCCTTTTACTTCAGCTGAAGTAGTCTCACTATTTAGGTGGCTTCTGAAGGGATCTTCTGCAGCTAGACAGTGAATACGGAGTGAGTATAACAGTTATTAGAAACATGCTTTTGTTATTTCGAGGCTGAGATTATAAATACATTAAGACAAATGCTGCTCAAATATTAATTTAATATTATGGGATAAAATAGACTGCCTGCAAAAACAACAACAAAACCAAATCCTCCTGTGGTGTTATTCTAAGTCACAAAGGGCCATTTGTTGTGGATTTGCAAGTTATTCAGAAATAACCGTTTTATTACGTTGACAAAAGAAGAAACCTCAAGGGCTTGCTCTTTACTGTGGTGTGATAGGAACCTAAAGTGTGCCTGTTGAAAAATGAACCAGTTAACAATGGGAGCTTGGCAGCAACTTGGCCATTTATAGAGAAACCGTCTATCTAGGACGATCTGTATAAAATAGACCTCGCTTAGGTTAGGGAAAGGTCACAAGTTACACAAAGTTTGGATAGTCTAAATGCGTTACTCAAAACTAACTCTCCTGTGTATAGTAAATATTATTTGAACCTGTATTATTAAGAACATGCCAGGATTCAAAAGATTAAATAAGGAAGATGTAATTATGAGCTAAATAATAAACAGAGAAGTTTTAGTTCCCCTTGTGTTTTTCACTTTCCTGCTATTGTTTCATATATGGCTGTTATACAAAGAGCAGCTTAGGTCAGCTACTATAAATTATGGGTTTCGTACAATAGTAATCTACCAAAATTATTTCAAAGCTGGATCAAAGAGCTTCAAAAGACTTTTCAAAAACTTTTCCACATAATAACAAGACTTCATTTTGATGCCCTATTTTTATAAGGATTTCTTGATGTGGAGTTGCACCTTAAAGTATTCAGCTACTTGCATGGATATTCCGTTATTGGAACACATGAGATTTGCATAATTTGCAGCCTCAAATAAGCATGAAATGGTAATATCAAAAAGCCTTTTTTTTTTAAAATACATTACCTTGTGCATTTTTCAGGCTAGGTTTTTAAGCTGATCTCGGTGAGAAGACTTTTGTCTGATTTTTAAGATAAGCAGCAAGATTTCGAGTGAAATTTTATCTGACTTTCTTCCCTTTACAAACTTGGAAATCGCGTTCGCAATGGTAACAGTCATTCACAGTGATAACAGTAATTCTGCTTAGTGGCTTGTAGCTGGCACTGTGTGCCCTCGTAGGACGTGGGCCTGCCCTGGCTCCTGGAGAGGGTCTCTCCTGACCTGAGCCATCTCTGTGTCTGCGCCCGTCCACAGAAGTGGCAGCGCCGCGTCACAACAAAGTGAGATGTCAATGGGAGGGTTTGGAGACCAAGTAACAATATTGAAGCCGTGTCAGTGCACATCTACAGGGACCACGTTACTCTGTCAGTGTGATTTTAGGAAGATCACTTTGAAATGTTAAAACGAAATGAAACTAAGTCAATTAGTAATAACAATTGAGGTTCAGGGATTAATTGAGGGCCTAAGGTGAAGCCAGTGACCATTAACCCCAGCTAGTTATTAATTCTCAGAGAAATATCCTTGGCTAAGGTTATTCTCATTATTAGGGGGTTTGGAGTTTTTTCCCTGTATTGTGTAAATACTTTTTTGCTGTTGCTTCTAACAGTGATACTACAAAATGTGGTGTTGAAGGGCAGTAGTTTTTATAGAAAGTGAATCCACCTAATATCAGGCAAACCCTTGGTTGTTTTTCTTTATATATTTAACAGATTGATCTTGATGTCCAGCTGACAGTATGTAAACAGACAGATTTACTGTAATGTATTTACCTCTGAGAATCTACCGAATGAAAAAAATATGAACATGGAGGAGTCTTAATCCTCACAGCAACTACTCTTTGCTGTGTGGCCCAAGTAAGCATTGTTAACATAAAGCAGACATGTAAAATGGTCAGAGAATTACAGAACTGTGTCAAACAATAACTATTAAAAAATTATTTTTGAAAATATTTAAGCAAGCACAAATATCAACAACTACAGGTTATGAACATTATACAAATTCAGTTTTCCAGAGTGTTTGACTGTAGCATTAAGATACAAACGTGGGCTATATCATTTATTTGATACTGTTAATGAGAGGTTCTTCCCAAGATCGATGCCTCTTTGGTCCAACGTGCTGTACAAACACATACAAAGACTCCCCAGGTCTCTGTCCGAAGGAGAGATGACAAAGGAGACTAGATCAAAGGAATACAATTGTTTTATTTTTATATACTTATTTACATAAATACATGCAAATTTATATCTAAATATGTATAATATATACAATTATTCTTTGTATTAATAATGCCACTTACCCTTATAAAAGTCCCTGCTGCTTGCTTGCTCTTTATAGGTGTGTTGGTAGACGTCTTCAGGAAAGGGCGATAACTCTGCACTTACCCCTGTCGTGTAGGGTGGTGTCCCATTTTAAGTGTCGCTGAAAGCATGGAGACATTTCAGCGAGTTGACGAGTGACAGTGACACTGAGTGAGCATGACATAGAAGAAGGGATGAGCTGTACCTGGAGGAGGCCAGGCCCAGCCCTACTGAGATCCAGCAGGTTTTAGAACTCAAACTGGACATTTCAGGGCTTCTATCTCCAGCGTGAAGCTGCACAGATGGGCTCTCACCCCACAAAGTACTTCAGGGGCACTAAGAACATTTCTGAAAGCACTTTGAAATGCAAGCTTTGTTACCAGAAAACATTTTCCATTACAAATAGAAATATTGGATTAATTTATTTTTTTTTCCCCATAATGAGCATTCACAGAACACTCCATTTTGTATTCTGTCTCAGCATGATAGCTCCATACTGAGTGGAAAAACAAAAATTAGTTTAATCAGTTTGTTGCCATACACACTTTAAGGAGCCTCATTTTAATGTGTTTGGCATTGCATTACATAAAAGTGATGAAATACATTTAGAAAAAATAGCCTGGCAACATATAATGGAAAAAAAAAAACAACTGTAGGCACAGTTGGGTCTCAAGACGTACAGTTTCATCCTTCCTCTGAGGCAAGACTGCCCATACAGATCAGTTTAAATGTCCGTCTAATCTATTCTTAAAAAACTCCAATGATGGAGATGCTTAGAAAAATCATGTGAATCCATTCCACTATCCATCTTACAGAGTTAGAAAGATTTTCCAATGTCTTACCTACATGTTAAATCTCATCCAATTGGAAATGCATATGGAGAATGTCTGATGACTGCCTTCTTTTTCTGACCTTTTCCAAATTCGAATATTGTTTTCTCAACTAAACAACCTGAACTCTTCCAACATTTTTTTTGAAAGTTTTGAACTTTATGCTCACATTTGTTACTCTACATTAGTCTCTTCCGGTTTGTCTATGTTATTTTTTTTCTGGTTTAATATATACATTTATGTATCTTATATACAAGACCCCTGCATTCCCTCAGTGACAAGTTGGTGGCTTCTATTTAATCTGGAGCCCCCTATAAAGCCCACATCCAGATCCATCCCTAAGTCACCATTTTTTTCATCCTATTATTATTTTCCTTCTTGACCAGACTAATTGCTAGCGCATTTTTAGAGTTTTAACTTGCTGACTTCAAATTGCTTCTGTGATCTGTTAGGTTTAGTTTGAATTCTAATTTTACCCTTTGGAAATCCTTAAATACTTGGTGTGATTCACAAAGTTTTGTACATGTGTAATTGGACTGAAGTCATTAAGTTAAAACATAGAGTGTTTCAAGTCTACTACATGGATGAGTTTGATGGTTAGCTGTCACTAATGGGATGTATCTGTCATAGTATATACTCACAAAACTCCTAACACCAGTCTTCATAGTCAGAGATGTGGCTTACAGCTCAGTGTGGGAAATAAACATTTACTTCAACAAACTACGTAGTAGGGAAGAGTCTGCTAAATGGAGCGTGCAGCAGCAACAGGTTCTTTTGCTTAGGTGTACATTTGTCACAAAAGTCCAAACTCTCAGTTCTCAAAGTTGGCTTGATTATTTTAACAATTCTGTTATCGCTAGCCCAATTACTCAGCTGTACCGATGAGATCACACCGACTTGCCAAAAAGCTGGAGGCTCCAGTCAACACAAGTTTTCCTGTGTTTTCATTTCACCCCAACCTTTCTGTAAGGCTTGCAGTAGGCAACCGAAGAGAGTAAGAATTGTACGAGTTGTTTGTGCTCCAGCAACCCACACCCCTGGAAACTCAGCAACATTTTCTGGCATGAGAAGCAAATGTGTCATAGGAATGTGAGGTAATAAGTGTCCTAGATTTACCTTGTCTTCAATTTACCTAATCCATGTTATACTTAGCTTGAAACAGTCTTGTCCAGTAATGCTATGCGTAACTGTTTTATGCTCCTTGACCAGAGATAGATAACTTACTCAAAGGTCATTCTAACTACAGACAAAGAAGAAAATTCAGTATCTAACATTTAAGCAACAATAAGGAGTTTTAATTATGTCCCAGATGAGATACTTCGTAGCTGGAAAAGTAACATTGAAGACTCTATTTAGAGGGAAAATATGTTATCACTTGCTATAGCTAGCCTTTAGTGTGTAATTTGCAGTTTCCTCATTTCCATTTTACATGCTGCACACCTTTTTCTTTCATTCTTTAGTTACTCGAGCAGAACTTACTTGTACAGAGTGAAGGTTTGTAAGAGCTCCATCGGGCAGGCTCTGAAGGCAGAATCCGTTGGGTTTTTTCATACTTCCTCGTCTCTGCCCCAGACGTGCTAGGGGCTGTGAGTCTGCTTCTGGTTTCTTTCTTATCAAACCCTACATCACGGCATCGCTAGGTTAGATCAGTGATCTACCGGCATCTGTGGTCAGCAGCATCACGCTGGTGGCTGAGCATTTACCCTCTTATTCTTACATAGGGACTGTGTTTTATTCAGCCTTATTGGTCTTCTGCTGAGCTCATCCTGTTAACAAGCTAAGTTTTCCAAAGTGGGGAAGGGGATAAAGTCTCATCCCAACTTTCTGGGACATCCTCTTTAAAAATTCAAGTGACTTTTACTAATAATGACACAGAATGTCCATTTTGGAGCTGCACACGCTGTGGCACAAGGATGGCAAGTGCCAGCACAGTGAGCAGCAAGTAGAAAAATAAATTCTTGTGCTTAAACAACGAGAATAGAATTGCTTTATGTTTCCCAGTGCTCTTTCACCAATCAAACTGCTTTGCACGTGCCCTATAGGCTTTTTTTCTCAAAAAAATTTTTAATAACACACTTTGATGCTAATTCTATTTTCCTAAAAAAATTGTGCTGTACAATGCTTCTTGTTATCTTTTCTACATGCTTCCCTACTACACTGATTATTTCTGTCCATTTCTTCTTTCAGAATCACATACCTGATCCAAAGCTCTGTTTGCTTCATGAAGAGAAACACAAGGCTCCTTCTCCCATGTGCCAACACCGGCCAAAGTTCTTCTTGTAGCTTAGTGGCTGCTTCTGAAGAGAGGCAACCTGCAGCCTCCTGAAGAACAGCAAATGGAAACATCAATGTCACCAGAGACTGAGATGGCACCTTGGCTTTGCCTAGTCCTGGCTTGCAAGACCCTCTCCAGAAGCCCCACCTTGCTGGATCAGTACACAGGTGTCCTCTTAGCCAGAGAGGGCAACAAGGCTGCTTCTGCGTTGTCTTTTAAGTTGAAAGCAACTTTGTTCTCCCAGCATATTCTGCTAGTTGTATCTGGGATACTTGCTTTTTTTCATTTGTTTCCAATTTCCCTAATGAGGTTTTTCATTGTTCTTTCCTTTATGCAGTTTTCACAGTTTTCTTTCATCTAATTCAATTTGTTAAATCTCCCCCATTCCCTTTCCATGTGGCTTTAGGATAAAAAATGAAAAGTGTTCTTAGAGGCGTAGTAGCCTGCGTATTTACAACAGTGACACCTTAAAACTCTAATGTACTCAAGTTGTGCTTTTAAATATGTTGGCCAGTCAAAGGCTTCCCACAGATCCACTAACAATGTTAAAACACGACTTCCTCTGTCTATTTAGCCCTTGTATGGCAAGTCTGTAAGTGATGGCTTCCTGGTTTTATAAATACTAACAGCTAAACAGCAAAGCATTTTCTGATTTCTTGGCCTCATATTTCCTTCAAAGATATCAAAAAGTATTTTCCTGAATTCTTTGGTGGGGCGTATTTGATGTGAATCAGGAGCGGAGGAAAACAAAAGAAAGGACCCATCATAAGTATGAAATCCCAGGTTTTATCCAAGCCTGGACAGTCCCGTGGCAGAAGAACCAAATTATAACTCTTGTCTTTCGATAGATTTAGTTGGGTTTAGCATCTGGCCCTGCAGCACTGAATGATGGATAGAATTAGTACTGACCTTCTCAGAAGAAGGAGTTTGCCACACTGGCTTAAGAGTCTGAGAGCAGCTTTACAGCACGTTCCCGTCGTCTGCAGTTTCACTCCGATTTCTCGCTGTCTCTCTCCTCCTCGCTGCGGTGCTTTCTCTCAGCTCCGCGGGGCCAGATTGGGAGGCAGCTTGTGAGACTCGTATACTTAGCTAGATGCATTCCACTTGCCAATGTGCTAAAAGTGAAGATATTTATAAATAATTGTTTCATTGTCTAGTTTGTTTAACCTTTCTGCATTGTTCTCACTTTGGAAAGTTCCATTCACCCGCATGACTGGAATAATACCTTTGTCAGAAACACTCCCCATTCAGTGTATCTGCTCAACTTGTGGAGCCAGGTCTTCTCCTGGGCTGTAAATCAGCACTCCTTCTGCGACTTAAAAAACATTTATGTGTTTGCCGATTTACAATTATTAAAGCTCTGGTGATGCAATATAAAAGTCAATGCTTGGAGAAGGAAAACAGCTGATAGATTTCTCTTCTTTGTATATACCCTCTGCCAAAAACACCATGATATGGATAGCGCAAGAATATTGGCAGTTTTTAGATGTATCTGAGTGTCACAAGGTATGCTGTATGGCAGGTAAGCACACTGAAGGTGCACAGGTTTGTCATTAAATAAGAGGTATCTTTGAGCTTATAAAATTACCTCTGTGTGCCATTTTTCATTAAGTGAAAAGGGAGCATAAAGTACTATTTGAATTCAGTCAAAAAAAAGAAAAAGAAACACCACAGCTTTCAGAGAAATACCTGATTTGTTCCAGGATTGTTCACTGGCTGATATACATATACTGTAACATTATTCTGTTTGTGTTTTAAAAGATGTGTCTTGAGTCACTGAACCAGCTCAAAACATGAATCTTGTCAGATCACAAAAAAGCTGAACCATTTTCAAATAAGTGAATGAGTGCTGATGCAGGGCTGCGTGCGAGACACCGACCAGCCAGTCTTCCTGTTTCTAAACACAGAAAAGCTAAACAAGATGCATCTCCATGGGCTAAAGTTTGGCTGATCTGAACCAGGGAATGAAGGGAAATGCAACTGTCTGCAATGCTCTTTATCAACCCATCTCCATATTTCACTCTTCCTTACAATGAACTAACCACGTAGAGTTTGTAAGATAGAGGTTAAGACAAATACTTGAACCTACCAACGACTACAGCTATAATGAAATAGCAATACATTGATGGGTTACTTCGCTTGTGCCCCAAATGCCAGCTGTACCAATGAGGGATTCTAAATGTGCTTGGCAGTTTTTTGGCAGGTGGTGAATGCTCTGAATTTCCCAATTATAGCAAAGGCAAGAAAGAAGGGAAAAAATTAAAGTACTTCAAGAAGGAAAAAAAAAATGCCAGGAACACTAGGAGGCCAAGACAGACACAGTCAGAGGCCTACTAATTTCATCAGAAAGTCTGTTCACGATACCTCCAGAACCAAGACTGTTGTTGATTGCACATATAATGGGGTTACAAAGATGCAGTCAATACCAAAGGTGGCCAGGGGGGCTTGTACTGCTGGCACCATGTGTAACATGGGAAGCCAAGAATTGGACTATCAGAACCAACAGTGAACTATTAGATACGGGTTTTCTGCTTGTGAAATTAACAGATCTGTCACAGAAATAGTTCAGGCAAAATGAATTCAGAAACCTCTGAACTGCAAGATGATATTTCTCTTTACAGGATCTGGTGTAACTATGGTTAATCAGGTGGTAAGAGAAAAAGCCCAGCAGGCATGCTGGTAAGAGGAAAAAAAAAAAGAAAGAAAAAAAACCCACCACTACAGATAATGTTTTCCTCTTGTTCCACATTAATTAGGGAGAGAGAGCTGGGGTTTATATGGTGAATTTATGCTAAACTGTTTTACTTGGAGAGGTAAAGCTTTAGTCTTAAGGAATGCAACTGAAGCTTTATGGATACAGAAAGCTTTCCTGGCTGTGCCATCAGGAAGGCATCCATGGTATGTTCCACAGCTCTGGTATGGTGCCCTGCTTCAGCTGCCTCTGTCACCAGTGCAGGGAGACAGGCTTTGGCCCTAACAGCAATTCCACCTGGGACAATCTTCTAAAAACTTCCATCAAAGTTACAGCTTAAAGTACAAAACCATTTTGTGTGAAGCAAAGTATCTATTTACCTGGTCTGGGACTCAGGGACAGCTCAGTTGTGCAGAGTGGTGTAAGAGAGAACAGCATCCATGATGAAGATGTGTACACAGCAAGAGGCTTTGTGGAGACGCCTGCCCTGGGCCGCTGGCCTGCAGCGTTAGTGACGGCGGGTGCTCCAGGTCTGCCTCTCCCTGTGTTAGGCACTTGGGAAAGTATTTACATTTGAAGTTCACTGGAGCGGATGGACTATGATGATAACTAAGCAGGAAGGGATCACAGCAAACAAAAGCAGCCCAGCACGGTTCTAAAAATAGTCCAGCAGTAACTAAAAACTCAGATTAGATCCCTGCCTCTGACTTCAAAACGGACTTGGATTCTTCCAGATACACAAATCCCTCGCTGAGAAGTCCCAGTGAACATTAACAGTTGTTCTGCTAGTACTGTGTAAGGGTCGGTGACTTACTCTTCTGACACAACTAATCTAACAACACTTTTAAAACACCAGTTTTCTTTCTGCACCTCTGACACAGGTAAACCGAGGCATTAAAATCCAGTTTATAGCCAAAGACTGCACTGTAGTGAAACACAACAGACAGCACCTCAGTTTCTAAGTCCCATGTATAGTTGTGCTGCTACACTTCCATGTTTTGCTGTTTTGGTTTAATATTTGTTTGGGTTTATAGTTGGGGTGGTTTTGTTCATTTTTGTTTCCCAGGTAACTTTCAAAGGCAATCTCATACTGCACAAACCAAAATATTTACAGCGTACCTTTGTTCTGTTGCACTCAGACTAAATTTTCTCCAAAGCAAGGCAAAGTGAGGTTGCCATACACTGAATCTGAAAAGGACTTTGAAAATATCTCAGCACACACATTTGTATTTTCATTTGCCCCATGAAACTCAGTACTGTTAACAGCAGAAATTAGCAACTTAAATGTTTTAGGCTTATCTCAGCTCTAAAAGGCCTTATACCTCTTAGAAATAAGAGGTATAAAAAAGCCTCTTAGAAATAATTTATCCCTACCACGGATGTTCAGGGGAGGATATTACCCATTTAATTTAGAAAGGCAGGGACTACAGTTTCTAAGCACTGTGTGACAATATAGTCATGCACTACAACCTACAAGAGATACCTTGTTGTCATACCTTCCAAGAAATTAATTGAGAAATCATGAGCGGGGTTTTTCTAGTGCAGTCAGCAATAGCTTAGCTCATTGCTTCTAGATATCACTTACCAATTATTTCACAGGAATCTAAGTTTAAGCAATTGCCAAATGCTCTTGAAAATGCCTATCCAGCTTTCTAAATACTTGTTTGAAATGAAATGCAGATATATTTTTTATATTTTTCTTTATATAAATATATGTTTTTTTAAATTTATTTTTATCTAAAAGCATAGACATAGACAATTACATGGATGCTCTCAGAAGGAGAAGGAACTCAGCTATATATCTGATTTGTTCAGGTATAAAGCTGACTTTATATATATATGCAGATTATTATTTAACAAGAGATGCGGTAGATAGTGAGGCAGAATCCCAGTGGGATGTTTGCTGTTAGCAGAGCATTTGGAGTGATCCCCAACAGAAAGAGCTTTGGTTAGCGATGCCTACTAAAGGCATTAAGCAGGTCTTACCAACTCAGCAAAATTAAGTCCATAGTATGAAATTTTGTTGAGGTCTCACAGGCACCAAGCAGGTGCTGCAACCATGTGTTGTGCAGCTTAACTGTTCTGAGGAAATGAGTTTGAAATCCTTATTTAGGGACCTCAGTCCCTGTGATGTTCACTGAAGCAGCCATCCACCTCAGAAGGTCCATTTGAAACCACCTCCAGAGTGACTAGCCACCAGAAGGCCAGCACACTGCAGCAGGAACAATAAGCAAATTCTGTTTTTCCCCTGAAGCAGGAGTCTTTATTAAGGACATAGCAGTGTCTCCACCTACTTATAATACAAAGCCTTAAATGTAAGTCCCTACAAATGCTTTCCCAATAAATAGATGTAGGTAATTCTTCAAAAGTACAGAAGACACAGAGCCTTCTCTCAATACACTTCTGTGCAAAGGCAGGTGGTTACAGCACCTTCTTGGGATCAGAAAGACACAAGTGGGAGTCCAAACCCGTGGGCAAACTTAACAGTCTCCACTCTCATCTGTCACAGTCATTCTGACGCAGAAAGGACTCAAGCTTCATGGGCCAGAAAGTGGGAACAAGAATGAGCATCACAGTACAATTTCAGATATGTCTTCAGTCAGTCTAAATCCATCCTTCATATGAAGAAGAAAACCAAATACATATTAATAAGCTTACCAGAATGTGATTGTATAAGAGGGGGGACAGCAAATCACTCTCCTCCCATATGTGTTCTATGAGAAAAAAGTTGTTGTCACCGCACATCAAGTAGAGATTGATTGTTTCACCATATGTAGGTTTGCTTTTAGATTAAGATATAGATGAAACCCCACAGAGAAGTCTACCCAACTTCTGGATACTAGCTTGGAAAAAAGCCTGCACAAGGTGACAAGGTGAGGTGGAACATACAACCAAGGTGCTCCAGGGCACAGGGAGCAGCAAAACTTCAGGACTGTGGGGAATTCTAGGGTCACAAGCTGAGGTCTTGTTTGCCCCAGACACCTGGGGAACGAGCTGCCAGCCCCAGGGTCTGCAGGAATGGTGTTCTGAGCTTAGGCATCTAAATAAATTCCGTTTGGATCTAACCTTTAAGATTAGAATAGCAGAGACCCAAGAGCTAACAGAAGAGAAGACAAATATATTGACTTTTCATCTCACTAGCAATGCTCATCTTCTACCTAATGTTTCTAATGAAACAGGTGTTTTTGTGTATATTTTTTACATTATAAAAATTAAATGGAAAATTAAATCTAATCACCCGTCTTTGCCTGACTCAATAGGACATGATTTTCTATAGGTCTCTTCAATGGCACAACCCAGCTAAACTGATTTATAAGCCTTATTGTGGAGAAGCACAACACAAAAGTAGCATTAAAAAAGAGAAAAAAAAAAAAAAAAAAAAAAAAAAAAAAAAAAAAAAAAAAAGAAAAAAGATGAAAGAAAGATAGCAGTGTTCTTGACATCAGTATTGAATTTTCACCAGCTAAAGATGGACTTCCATGTCCAGCCAGGGACAACCCACCATGTGTAAGCAAAACAAAAAAACCCTATAAATTTGAAAATCCTCACCTCACTTTTCTATGGTTTGAGAAGTGAAGTTTAGCACAGCAAAACAAAAATCAGACCTACTTTTAATCTGTGAACAGCTCTCTTGATGAAATCTGTCATGTTTCTGACTTCTTTTGTTCCTTGTGAAAAGAGCAAAAATGTTATTTTTCATAAAGAATTTCCAAATGTTTTATCTTTATTAATGTTTCTTTATAATATAGTTCATCACTGCAGGCAAATCTGTCTCATTCGTTAATTCTTCCATTGTCAAAACAACATAACCAATAGTTTATAACATCATAAATCTTGGACATCAATCATAATATAGCGATTCCCCATTATGTACAGGATTGTCTATTCTGATATGTTTGAAAGGCCAGTCATGACTTGTTATACATTAATCTGTTGCTATGAGCAGCATAATATTCTGTATTGAAGCAGTCAGCCTATTAATGGCATCTGAATTTTTTAGTTGCTTTTGTCACTGTTTGTGGTTTTCCAGATGGTAAGAAATTAATCGCTTAGTTTAAATATTTTTTAATGCTCTTTCTGCGAGTTTCATATTTGAGGCAGAAATTGGCAAGTCCTCTGAAGCTCGAGTTCTTAAACATACAGCTTCTATCCAAAAAGCTTGAGCTCTCTATTCTATGCTACTAAAATGCAAACAAGAAATAGAAAATTACTGGAAGGAAGGCAAAAAAAAAGGACATAAGAGAAGTGATTCATAGTTTAATTTCATACAAAAGCGGTAAGCAAAATGTAGCCTCACTATCTAAGCCTTCAGTAAATATGGCTGTTCCAGGCCTCTTTAGAAAGATTTATCCATCAGCTGTCATTCTTCTCTTAAGCAGGATACACAAAGAAAGATTCAGTGCTGCCAGCACCTGCTATACACATTTAAGAGACCTCAAAGTCTTTGCTTTGAGATTACTTGAAGAAAGAGCACAAAACCAAAACAAGAGTACCAGAGTACTTCACATGGCTCTTTTTTGATTTTTGGGCTCTTAACGCTGGCACTTTTGAACTGGGCTGGGGAAAGCTGAGAGCAGACCACTCAAGTCATTGCCACTTCTGTGGGTAGTATCTGTGGATGTGATCATTTAAAGGCTCAGAAGAAGAGATTGAAGAGGAAAAAGCAATGGGCTTCAAGTTTTAAAAACTGATGATCAAAGAGACAATAGATCACAGGTGAGTAACAGTTTGTGCAGTCCTGTGTACCAGCTGCTTCAGCTCTGCTGGGACAAATACAAGCTCAGGTTAAATCAGCTCCTCAAAAGTATGTTCTTAAACAGCCTAGAGACACCCTTGCTTGGTCAGAGATCACATCTAGTCTGACTTCTGTATTTCAAACTTCTGAAAATAACTGAATGGGGGAATTTCCTTTAATAAATGCCGGAACAGCACAGCCAGCTCACCGAGGACATCATACCAGGTAAACTGCAATTAGCTGGTATAGACAGGTGAGCCTTGCAAGCCTCCCTGAGCAACCACCCACCCCCAGCAGACACTCTGCCTGAAGACCAGAGCACACAGAAGCTGTCGTCATCCCACTCACTTTGAAAGTATTAAAAGGGTCCTGGAGTACTTTCACGGGTGTGCTGTCACCGCTATAGAAACTGTTTGGTTTCCTCACTTCCCCATCTTCCCCCATGGCAGGGGGGTTGGAATAAGATTATCTTTAATGTCCCTTTCAACCTAAACCATTCTGTGATTCTATGATCCATAACCCACAAGCTGTGCAGCCGGGCAGCGCAAGGACAGCCCACGCAGTTGGGCAGGTGCTCCAGCTGTGCCAAGAGGAACAGAGCACTCACAGACCTCATTCTCTAGGCAGCTTTTGGACATGGGTTTACCTCTCAGCTTTCTCTCCTTTGCCTGGCAGTTTCTTATCAAACACCTTCTCACCAGCCAAAAATATGAGACAGAATTTCTATCAGAATTATCATTGCTGACATTCCCTAGATAACCACTAACCTGGGTGAACTGAAGAACACAAGTAACAAAGGAGAATAAAAGGGTCATTGATCATTTTTTTGCTTTCTTGTTGACAGAAAATTGTGACAACTGATAGCTCCATAGCTGATTTTGATCAAGACAACATATTGAATGAAATATTACAAGTTAAACTCAGAAGCAAGAACTGGGTTCTTTGTTTTGGGTTTTGTTTTGATTTTAAGTAAATACTGCATTCTTTTCTTCCTCCAGTTCCCAATTCCTGCCAGGCCACGTTAATTTATTTGAAGTGATTTGCAGTTTTGGAAGAACATATCAGTGTGGAGATCTGAATACATACACAGTTATGCTCCCTTGCTACTATGCACTGCACCTAAAGAAGGTCCTTGTATCGTTTATGTTGGTATCCCTGATGTTGTACACATGTGGAAGATATCTTCAGTTACCAGTACAGTATTTGTGAAGAAAAAGAAAGCATTAGCCAACCTTAACAAAAAAAAAAAAAATGAAGAAAGGGAAAACTAATGTTCACCACATGCACTGCCTTGAGAATTCAGATGAACTTTCTGTGCTTCTCTTCTTTTGCTTTGGAAAAATGTGTAAGCCATGATTTTAAATCATTTGCAAACTCCTCTGCTTTAATTTATTAACGTAGGCTGACTGCATGAGAGCACTATTTTAACCTTAAACTGGAATACTAATAAAATCCCTACACAATACCAGATATGTTTAATTTCAGCTTTTATTGCACTATTATTCCAGTGGATCCCAAGAACATCTGATTAAAGTTACCTTAAAAGTTCTGCATTTAAATTAGGTATGGAACCAAATAAACTCTGATGATCACAACAATCTTGAACTTGTGGAAATTCAGATCTAGATCCAGGCTTTGCAGCTGGATTCCATCCCACGTTTAAATGCGACTCAGAATCAGAGAGTGTTGTGGCTGCACTCACAGTTTACAGGAAACATTCAATTCAACATTTTTGGTAGGTGTTCCATCCTTTAATTAATCCCAAATTTCTGCCCAACTCTTCATACCAATACCTAAATTCAGACTCTTGTTTTCTTTCCAAACTGACTAAAGCCTTAGCAGACGCATCACTTCACTACAGAATAAACATCGTGGCACTGATTTGAATCCAAAACTCTCTGAACAACTGTTCCACATCTCAGTAATTGCACCAGCAGTAGTGGGGTCACCTCCTTGTTTATATAGATGGCGGGGGAGGTGGTTGGAATCGCAGCCCATGACTTTATCATACAACATGAAAAGCCTTTGGGCTATCCTCTCAGCTGGGATAAATAAGCAGAGCTCTATTGGTTTCTGGGTGAATGAGATTATAATTCGAATCAGAAGCGTGGTGTTTGTTTATACCATAACAAAGTATCACAGAAGTGTGTATCATAAGCCTTAAAGCACTGCACTCAAGGACGGCAAAACCCACGAGTCTGAGCTTAGGTTTCAGTGACTCCAGTGAAGTTATGCCTATTTATTTCGGGAGAGCAGTGCTGATGTGCACCAGCTGAGAATCTGGCTCTTTAACTCCTAGATGACAGCAGAAACCATCCACAGGGGGAAGGGAGGGGGCAGGGGTGGGAATCAGCTGGAGTACAGAGTTGTGCTGCTGATAAATGGGTATCAGCCATCTCTTAAACATGCAGGCTTATTTCTTCCAAAAGGCAAAAATAGAGAACTAATAAACACATGCAAAACAATAATGTAAATGATATATTTCCTTAAGGAATTTTGACCATGTATACTATACTTCGCATTGCAGTACAAAGGATTTTGATCTTGAGCAACACTTAACCAGTTACTCATTTTACGTGCTTGCACATACAGCACTCATGATTCAAACCAAACTCCTCTATAAAATGCCTTTCAGACCAACCCATCCATTCAGTTAACTTGACAGCCTGTGCTCAGCTAAAAACAAAACTACTGTCTCTTCCATACACCCAAAAAACCCCCAAACCAGCCATCAGAAATAAATTCAAAGGACAGTTTCTCCTGGTACCACTTCCACTCTACTCATCCCAGGGGGAGATGATAGAGTATGTAACGTTGTTGTGTTTTGCAATAATTATGTAAGAGAAATCATATGTGGCATAAACAGAATGTATAACAAAGAACAGCAGTATATGTTCAAATAAACCACTGGTTATGTCAAAACTAATAACTTCTTTACTGTAGTGGACTCAATAAGTTAACAGGTCCAATGAGCCTAATGACTCTATTATCCACTCCTCCTCTTTTTTTGCTCTTCGTTGAGGCTGGAGCTGATTTTTTTCAGGAATCATTATGTTTATGCAACCCGAGCATATTGTTATTTGCTACTTTCTGCATGATCATTTTGGCATTCTTATGAGAGAAGATGATGATGGTTCTGTCTAAATGTTGGGGGGGATTATCACTGACATGGGAAGTTATTAGGTTTGATGCAATATAGAGAACATTCACAGTCAGAAAACAGCATCTTTCATTTTTAGGAATGGAGGTAATTGTGCTTTGTGACAGTGCACATCCTTAAAATGTTATGTATCATTGCGTACTTAAAAAAGCAGTACACTTTTCATTGATCTTTCAATTTCATTTTGATTTAAAATGCAGATCTTTCCCTCCATTGAAATCTTAGCATTTTTATTTTAAAATGTATTGGAAAAAATCCATTTCAGACATATGCAGCACCATAAATTACTTTCTGTGGTTGAAACAGTATTCGCTTATGTCATGGGTTGAACATCCTCCTTTATTAGAATGCTATTTATTGCCACCAGCTGCAGTGCTTAGCTAGGAAAGTTCTTGACACCAGCAATTGCTTTTCAGCACCAATGCTTCCGGCTGCTAACGGGGGTTTCTATTGCCAAATGCAGCCACCCCTCTTAAACTGTTCCTTCTGGTATACAGACAGCTCCTGTCATTGTTACCCGGCGCAGGAGCTGGGGAAAAGGGATCGGATCTGAACCCACTGCTATGTAATCTCTTTAGCTATAAATCTCCTATAACTTTAAAAGGCCTTGCCAAATACCACTAGCTTGAAAGCTGTCAAATGTGCTCAGGAAATCTACCCATCAGTAATGGATTTTTTTCAGAATTAAGATGCGAGTTCAGCTTGTGAGCAAAGAAGGTTTTGTATAACTCACCTCAGATTTAGCAAAAGCAACAGGACTGCTGTATGCATCAGCTACGCAGCCACTGGTCTCTATTTTCTTAGATTTTAGAGCAGGGAGAAGCCAGACAAAGGTAATTACTCTTCCTCTGTTAAGGGCTGTTATTACTCCTGCACGAACAGTTACCGCTGCTATTTCCTTTTGCCTATGCCTATGGCAACCAGGAAAACTACGCAGGAGGAGTATAAAAGTGGCGGTGTCAACAGATGTCCTACCGAACGGTAAGTGTACCTTACACAGTAAATCTTCAAAGCAGTAGCATGTGTGCTGTTCCTGTGTATGCAAATCCTGTTATTTTATTGATAATCATTTGCACACATGCCTTCTTCACAGCTGAACCCTTGAGAAGCCATTGCATATAATTGGGCTCAACTAAGCAACAGAGGCAATCAGTGACAGGAGGAGACTGAACTCTTTTAACATGGAAAGAATTCCTTTCCTCCCTCAGAAGAGAAACACCCAGTAGGTCAAAGAGGAAGGTTTCTCTGCTGTATAGCACAGACAAGCCTGTTATACAGATGCCTGAACCACTGGAATCTAGAATTTAAAAAAAAAAAAAAGCGAGGCCTCATGAACACAATTTTTCCCTTTGATTAAATTAAAGAATGATCAAATATACATATAGACAAAAATGTGTATGTTTAAGAACCTTAAAACATTCAAACTAGAGTCTTTGCAGAGTTAGGCTCTGCCACACAAGATAACTTAACTGGCAAACATTCGGAAATTATATTTTTTTTACTCACTGTGAAAACTGATAAAAGTAGGTGTCCTATTCGTCTTACAGACAGATTACAAAAAATAATAATTCTTCTGCCCATAATGCAATTCCTTTACAGATTCAGAGGGTACATGAGACATCTGAAAGTTGGAGTTATTTATGGGTCAAAATACAATTACTCTTTATTTCTTATCTTGTCCCTGCAAATAACCCGAAACAGTTGTTAGCAAATTACTTTCTCCTTCATATCTTTAAACTGGAGATAAGTATATGTTTCCTCTAAATGACTCATAAAAATAAACTGGCACAGCAGTTTGACTCTAAGTGTTATGTGTGACTGAGCAGCCTTCATAAAAATTACTACTTTCTTTGCATCTATATTCTCCTTGGGCTGGAGTCCAGACCATACTCTGCCTTACCGACAACATCCTAATATAAAGCCAGTTTCCACTTCCCCACCACTGGAGGAGGTCTGCTCCATTACACCGATCCTATTCTAGCCTTTTCTTCAGGAAGTACAAGACAAGAGATATGATAAAGTAACGTCATGAAGAACGAGTCCCTTAAACAGCTCCTCTCCTCTCTTCCAGCTGGACTTCTGCCAATTCAAATGGATGAGTGAGGGCCAACAGACATATTAGTGCAACCCTGTATTTAAAGCTAAATTATCCCCTGGATGACCCTAGAGTCAATTTATGGGTGCAGAGACTAATGTACGATAGAGTTCAGAAAGACTCTTAAGCCCAGCTTTAGAAATGCCTTGACACATGCCATTGGGGGGACACTCTAGGGAGGGGGAAAGAGGTAAAATACATATGTGCTTATTTTCTATGTTTGTGTCGTGTCCTATTATGTGATATTTTTGTTTTCATTTCTTTTTGCCCCTTGGTGACTAAAAAAAAATTAAAAATAGAGAAAACCCAACTGAGTTACCATTATACTAATGAAAATGAAGTCTACTGATTTTAATTCTTACTACTGTTTAGAACAGTAATTTATATCTGCAGACAAGTTGTCCCCTAAGGAGTTCAACAGTTCAGCAGTATAACTCTTCCTTGTCCCTGCAGATGCAAGAAATATCTGGTTGCACGGTGCACAAGCATCCTCCATGTCAGCAATGGGGAAGAGTAGCCCTCTTACTTCCCCTTCTTCTAAGGGTTTTCCTGCATAAAGGCACCACCAACTCCCCTACAAATGACTTCCTGCTGTTGGGAGTACCAACACAGAAGTGGGTTGCTTTGCTGGAAGCTCTGAGCAATTTTTGTAATCCTTCCTTGGTGTAGAGCAACCTTCTTTGATATTTGGTCAGGATTGGGCTTTTCCCAAGTTGCCCTGCTCAATATAAGATTTCATTCTCACTACTTGAATTTTTAGCTCACTTTATAATTAGCGGTTGACTTAGATTAAGCTATTGCAGAAACCTGATAAGCTTCAATCAGTTCTCCTGACTGTCCCCAAAATATAATTCCAGAAACAACTCAGATTTTTAGGCCAAATTAGTTATAAAAACAAGTCCACCAAAAACTTGAGTAACAGAAAAGGTATGCCGGGACCTAACAGAGATGCAGCAACATCTTCATTATATATAATTTTTTCTTTCAGACAAGTAGAACCATGGATGACATTTTTATGCCTAAGTCTTTAAAATGCATCTTGCAACAAAAGTTTTTTTAAGATGACAAACCTGTAGCCCAGAAGAGATAACAAGTAGCTGTTGTAACTGAGATGAGGGAAGGGGAAAAAAAAAGAAAAAACAAAACCCAAAAGAGCAAAGTGAGTTTAGTGTATTTTACTGCAATTTCAATAAGTTTAGTTTGGATCATAAAAATTATCATTATGACAACCACAGAACTGTCTCTTGTCTAGCCATTAATCCTGTTTGCTTTCTTGTAGAAGACTTCACAATTATCCACAGCTTTCCTTCCCAGGTAACGCCATTGCCCATATAAACATACTGCTTTAGTGTTTTATTACTCGAGGCTGCTGCTGTGCGTTAGAGTAGGTATCTGCACCTCCTCTGCAGGAGGACGAGTTATACAGACACCAACCCAGGATTCTGGTAACACAAGAGGCCAGGGAGTGAGTGACTTCTACACCACTAACTGAAAGAGAGTCAGGTAGAAGTAACGGTCTCCAGAGCAGCTGATTTACCAGCCAAAACCCCTCAATGATCTCTGAGTTAAATGCAAGCAAGAGAGGGACGAAAGGCTGTCGTGACTACTTCCCCATATACAACTGGTCAGCGTGGCAAGCAGGGCCACCTTCCCTTGTTTGCTCCTTTGAACACAATTATTGCCACCAGCAGCAATAGCCATGGCGGGCACCTGGCTGCTGTATAAGAAAGCATCTGTCCCATTCACACCATCAGATCAATTGCACCAGATATTTAAATGAAATCCTGCTCACACCCACACTACCAGCTCACACGCTGAGCAGCACACTCCTCTGAAGCGGTGGAGCGGTCAGCTGCCTTATACAGGTCATCTTTGTGCTGGTGTTTCCAAAAGCAGAGAAGTAGGGCAAGCTTCTCAAACTTGGCTGCCTGAAGCAATCTGTCTATCCACCTATCTGAGAAGCTTAACTGAGCAGTCTAATTTTTAGATGCAAGCATTCAAACCTCCCGTTAAGTCACTGTCAGAGACTTTGCAGAATCTTTTGCACTGGCCTATATTTAGCATATCTACACCTCTATAACTAGCCCTAAAAATGAAGCACAGGGACAATTTAAAACCAATGGCTGGATTTTCCACAGCAACACAGAAGGGTGTACTTCAGGTTTTGGTTGCGTCACTTGAGAGAGCAAAAGGGTCACATTTTCATAAGTGCTCAACACGTACTTTGAAAAACATTAAGCATTAGCTGAGTGCTTTAACAACCAAAAAAGATGTGTTGAAGCAAAACAAGTTCCTGCTCACTGTAACTCCCCTTGGTCATTTCGCCTGGGGATGGCAAGTTTTTTCAGCAGCTTTGTGAAAAGCACATGAATGGGGCAGACCGACAGCCATCACGCTGCTGAAACCTCATGGTTACAGACATGCTAAAGGCAAGAGCAGTCCAAGACTTCAGTTACCCAAACCAAATAAAACCAATATAACATCCAGGTAGGACCTATTCTTTCACACTGTAGATCCAAACCAAATTTTCCACCCACAGGAACTAATAAACTTCCATACTCAGGCAATCTGGACAAGTGCCTGAGCGAATGATCAGTCATCTTTAGAAGAAAATCATCTTGCAAATGTTAGTTTGCATAGAGTGGAGAACAAAATAAAAAGGAGGAAAAAAAAAAAAAGGTCAAGCAAATGGTGGGACTTTAGAAAAAAACACAGTTTTGCTACCTTTATGGAAGACACACATAAGCCAGGGCAACAGATGCATCCAGAGACTACTCAGGAACTGAAAGATGGTTTTGCCAGAGAAATGTATAGATGTTTTACTTGGATGCAGCTGGAAACTGAAAACTAAATGCATGCAATAATACAACAGAGCATCTGAATACTCTTTGGGACTGTAAATTTATCTATTGAAAACTTCTGTTCAAAAAGCATTCCACAAAAATGGACTGCAGCATCAAAGTAAGAACACCATGTAGGATTTAACATGAAGAAGGACAAGTCAGTGTTAATGGGAAAGAGAGACCATATTACAGATGCTGGTAGCCAAAACCAACAAGCTTGCTTTCACTAGATCTCAAAGAGTAATTTTTAATTTAAGTACTGGCATTATAGAAAGCCATAAAAAAATGAGACTCCCAGGGCTGGAAGTGAGAACGTATTTCATCTCCAGCCAGAATACTAAGTCCATTCCAGAGCTGAATTACTGGAAGTCTTCCATCATCTCCAATCATTTCTTTTTCCATTTTATTTCCCTCCTGTTTTCAAAACGGGTGAACAGCTATCTTCCATGTAACTCCAAGTACTAGAAATACACAATATATACATTTATTAATTTCCTAAATATAAAATTCAATGGTCTCTAAAGAAATGTATCTAATGCATACCACACTGCTGTAGTAAATTAAGTTTAGTTTCAGTTAATGTTTACATTTTAATTCTACCTCTCCCTTGCATTTTGATTCTACCTCCCCAATTCTTTCCTGGGAAAGAAAATGAAAGGAAAGATGCTCTTACAATTTCTGTGAATGCTATAGCGATGTTCTAGTAAACAAATAATATTATAATTGTTATTTTGAGAATGTTACTATGCTGCAAGAATAACATGGCAGATATTAATGATTAACCTGATCTTCTATTAGCTAAACCAGAAACACTGTTAGATGTTTTAATACAAACATGACATAAAATTTTGTGGCTTGTGACAAACTTGTGCTAGATTTTAATTTAACCAAAAGGATTTGTTGATCGTTCTGGGAATGCAAATAGTTCTTTAGAATGCAAAATGCCACTGGTGTACTTGCAAACGTCCATTAATATCATAAGCTGGAAGCAGTCACCAAATAACCATGGCCACAGAAGGAAGTTGTGTACAGTGCCCACTAGGGTTTATTAGAGTTGCAAATCACAAGCCATGGTCTGATTACCAATTTAACGTTTCTACAAACTTTAGGAAAAACGAAGAGCTGAAGGCATCAATGAAATACGGCAATATGCTCTGAGTCATGCCCTTTCAATAGGGTATCTCAATTCAAAGATACAAGGAATACATTAGCAGCAGCAAAACAAGGTTATTTTCAGCATATAAATATACACTTTAAGCCAAGTAAGAAATGGAGAAGCCGTTTTAATTTGTCTCACATGGATATTTCCTTACCTTTCCTGATCTGGTGAATACTCCAAGTGCAGTATCACACAGTCCATGAGTTTCTATTTCCACGAGTACTGTAGCAGTTATGAGACTTCCTTCAGACTGGCCCAGACAACTCCTCTAGCTCACAACTAGAGCAGCTCATCCAAACAGTTTACCTGTCTCAACCAGGGACACCACTTGAGATGTAGAAGCAAGAGCAAAGCAGGGGCCTCACACCACGGCACACACATCCTCCAGCCAAATCCCCACACACAGCTGATGGGTATTTGCCACCTCACACCCCACAGGCTGTGCTCACCTTGGAGTGAAGGTCAGCAGAAAGCTGCCTGGCTGCAGGAAGCCTTTGTGGGATTTTCTCTTCACCTTTAAAGCCTATTGCTTGCTGCCCTTCCAGGCTATTTACCGCTGTTGCAGGGAGAAATGACATTTCCCTGTAAAATTCCTTCTCCATAAGAGCCAAGGCCTGCATAGGTATCAACCATTGCTGAGAGCTGCAAGTAGTCACATGTTAATTGCTTAATTGTCTGTCCTGATATTACTGGGGGGGGTGTTGCCCTGATTCTATAAAATCAGGCTGAGAGGCTGCTGCAGTAACCAAGAGTAATGGGTGTCTGTAAAAACAGCCCTTTTCAGCCAGAGCAAAGAACTGTTTAGCCCAACCTCTCTCTGTGTGGCTGATGGAGTGTATCTGGGGGGAAAGCACAGGAACAGGAAAAGCACCTGATAAAACTCCTTTCAGTACAGCCCCTCAAGCTTTCTGCAGCTTAGGAACCTCCTGAAGTAGAATAGACTCTTCTCCATGCTTTAATCTTTAAGGTTGAAAAGCAGCAGATAGCAGACCTGCTTTCAACAATACCAATGCATGAAGCCTTGTATCCACTGGATGCTGTGAACCTGACAGCTATTTACAGCCATTTAGAAGGTTGAGTGAGCCTATTGCCAATAAGCACTAGAAGACTGTGTGATAAATGCAGAGGAAAATTTAACATTTCGATCTAGATTATTAGAGAAAACAGTACTTCATCCATCAAATTTACATCTGTCCTGTCTGGGTGTTTATCGGCATAGCTCTGTGCTATGTAAGCAGAACAACAAAAGCAGTGGCAGTAGCTTTGAGATAAGGTTCCATTGTGCCTATATGTGCATGTGTGTGCTTAGCACAGAAGAGATTTTGCTGCCATGTAACCCCAGCTACTCCTAAGCATCAATCAGGCATGACACGTTACTGCATAAGATCAGGTTGTTCTTGCTAGTGCACGTTTCCATGAGTGTAAGAACTTCACCACCGCTGAAAGAACACGACGACAGGGGTTGGGGTGCAGTGGGTGAGTGCAGCCTGCTGTCCTTGCTGGCACATGGTGCATGCTGTGATGTGCGCTTGGCTCCCTGCAATACACTGATGTGAGTGTTAAGTTCATTATTTTTTTAGCAAGAATCATTTAGGAGCACTGTGTTATATCCTAGTAGAAAGCAAACCCATTGTATTTAACCATGAATATGCTAGGGAGTTAATTTAAAATTCCCTTACTGTACACATCACGTTATTTTTTCAATTATACTGATTCAGTGTTGGAATACAGCATAACTATGTTTCCTTGAGTACTCTCATAGGCAGTTGAACATCTGGAGGTAAAAAAAGCAACCATAGAAAAGAAGAGATGCCATACACGTTCTTCATATCAAGCTGAACAAAATTCCGTAGTCCCTACATGCTGCTTGAAAATGGATATAAAATATCTCTGAGAAAGGAGTCGTAGAACTTGAGACTACCAAGATAGAGCAGGGGGTTATGAAAGTGTATAAATATAATCAAGGGGAATTCTAGGGTGCCATTGCTGCCATCTGCAAGATGTGTTTCTCTTCTGGGTTCCAACTACTTCTGTTGCTTTTATTGTAAAGTGAATATTACATTTTTGCTGCTACTTACACTGTATACATCTCAAAGGTTTGCTTACTCTTAATTAAAATTAGATTAATGAAATTCCTCTTCAGAATTTTTAGTGTCTTCAAAACCTTTCTGTTTTCAGGAAGAGGCCTACACCAAGACAGAAGTGGGAAAGAGTATAGGGAACATAGAGAAGCAGGGAGAAAGAAATTAAAAAAGGAGTTACCTGGAGTTATAGGTTCCATGTCCTACCAGCTTAAAGGCAATGAAGCATTTGTCAGTTATTCCCGTGGTCCACAATCACTTCCCAAAGCTGTAACTTACATTCATTCATTTTTTCTATATTTTAGGCATTTAGTAAAGCTGCCCCAAACGCTGTTGCCTTGTGCGAGTTGGTCTTGCTCAGCACATCACAGAGGGTCTCAGTGACCTTGACTGAATTGCAAGGGTAAAGTTTTTACACTGATTAACTGTTTTGGAAGTAAATAAAGTCATGAGTGAGCATTTTTGTACTGCCAAACACCATTCTGTCCCTTCTCATCTTCCTTTCTTAATGGGGACGGTTGACACAATCATACTTATGGCTCTTACTTCCTGTGCCCTTATCTATATGTAGGTTCCTGTATCTAAGTGTAAATAAACCTGAGGTCTGCTCCTACCTGATTTGACCATGGGAGTGTTTTCGTAATCAAAATAATGTGTGAAATGCAGGAGTTTCCTTCTTTCTTCAAAGTTCCCTGCAGGATTGCCACAGTACAGCAGCCAGTGTACAGTTTTCACACACCTAATACATTTTGTCTGACTGTCTCATTGTATTTCATGAACATTAATGAATTAAGTTTCAGGAAGGAACCATGTAAAGACTGTAATCATTAGTGTCATTTAGGGGACGATTTGTGCAAAAAGAGGCTAATGATGTAGCCAAGTTTATTCAGGTGTCAGTGGCAAAAAGAGACATAAAACCTCTGAGCCTTAACTCACAGGTGATCACTCAGATCACAAGCTCCTCGGTGTTGTGTCAGAAATATCACCTCTTGTTACCCTTTTCCTGTAGTATATTTAGGCATATGTAAATTAAATTAAGCACTTTTATGCTGTTTTCAATTTGATATTTCTTTTCCAAGATTCAAACCAAGCAGTTACCCATCTCTTCTGAACATGTGTATTAGCATCAGTATCAGAAGATGCATTAGCAGAAAATCATTAATTCAAGTAGCAGCAGAAAGATCTGAATGCTAGAAGAGAATACCAGTTTGCAACTGCTCCCATATATCCAGCTGATTTCTATGCCTCACGCACTGAGACTAGTTGTGACAAAATTCTGAGAATGTCTGGCCAAATTCTGCTGTGATGTGAAGTGAAATGGTTTTCACCTCTATGGCAAAGCTAAACTCGCTTTTGATTGAGGACTGACAATGTACCTTTGCACCATTAACAGTTGGGAGCTTCCCACACCCTAGTCTTGTATATATGATATCACCTTGCAGAAATGGCTAAAGCCCCACATTTAAGAAGAACACATTTTACAGGGTAAAATATGTTTAGGTAACACCTCCTCACCATTACAGCAGCCTTCTGAAATGCAGAGAACCCGTGACAAAAGGGATAGGTGTTAAACAAGGACTACCCAGGGAGCAGTGTTACATTATGGTTGGCTCCTCTAGTGGCCATTGTCCAATGAATGAATTTTAGTGCTTTTGCATCCATGAGAGAGAGTTGTTGGTTCAACCAGCTGTGTAACTCTGCTCTCAATCTTCAAATTCTGCAGCCTTGAAAGACAGTTGGTCCACTGGGTATAAAAAATACAATGTTTGACTCCATTTATTATTTCAGTTTAAAGGGACTCGAGAGATGTATTATTTCTTTGGATAGTGACACAGCAGCTGATGAAAGTGAATGGCTTGGTTTCCTGAAGGTCCTTCTGTAGGTGTGGTACAGTTGCCATCCTTTGATTGCCAGGAAAGAAACGAGGGCTTTGGTTCCTAGACTCAGTGCAATGCAATATGTACGGATAACGGGAGGATTTGCTGGAGCCCTATTTCATACCAGCTCCTCAGAACTTTTCACTCGGTTCACATGCACTTTTCAGCAGCATTATCCTTAGTCCCCAAGACAAGAAGCATGTGGGAGTATGGAGGAAATGTATATGTTCTTCCCAGCCCTCCGTTGGAC
Organism: Calidris pugnax; assembly: GCF_001431845.1. Classification (NCBI taxonomy): domain Eukaryota; kingdom Metazoa; phylum Chordata; class Aves; order Charadriiformes; family Scolopacidae; genus Calidris; species Calidris pugnax. The sequence goes on from NW_015090839.1 coordinate 12,902,615, forward strand.
AGAGCCCAAATTCCTTGGTGTAGGAGGGCTATAAGGTTCAGAACTGGAAGAAAGGGTTCTGGCAGACACGGCCAACTGGAAAGAGAGCCATCCACATGCAGAGTCCCTTCCAAAGATGAATCAGGGTGAAATGATTTTACATGTTCTTTCATTGTCCTTCCCACCTTGTAAACATTCCTAAAGCCTGTCTGTAAGCCCTGCATAAAGAAGTGCTAATATCCATATGTCAGTACTGGAAATGGTTTCTCCCACACCTAAAGAGCCAAGTTCATCCCGTATGTAATTCCACTCACTTTAATAGCTTTGCAGGAGAAAGGACACCAGCCCAGTAAGTCCGCCCAAAAGCTGCAGATTCTGCCGCAAACAGCTGCCTGCCTTGTGAGTAGGATGAATCACAACAGACCTCAGTTGCTCAGGCCTTTGCAGTAGATTCCTCTTCACTTCTGTATGCAATTCTGCCTGCAAATCTCTAAATTATCTGGACACCAGCTGCTTGAAAGTCTTGAAAGCCCCATTAAAGGAGATAAGGAGAGCAGAACAGCTCTTGCTCTCAGATCTTAAACTATGTCTATCAAATGTGTATCTGTGCTGTATTTGTATTATATTTATCCTACTGCACAGCGTTTCTTGATTTACTACAATATCCAGGAAGGATTTTTATTCTTTCAGATACATTTCTAATTTTCCGAGAGGGGGTATGTGTATTCACCTTTCTTTGCTCAGTCAGTCAACAACTAGAACAAGGATGGAGGTCAGGGTGAACCGGTGCATCTGGAGGTATTAAATTGCTTCAGTGTCTGGTCAGTAAATCTTGATCTTATGGTCAGAAAAAGCTGAATGCCAGCTTTTCAGTGAAAATGGACCAGTAGGGAGTTTCAGCAAAGCTGGGGGAAAATTTTCATAGGATCATGTGGGAATGTTATTTAACAAATTCTCTTCTATGACAATGATTCTGTGACCCTGGTGGTGCCTTCCAGACTTATGTTCCTATAAATACCTTGCTTAAGAACTAATTCCTCTTGACAATCCGACAGAGCTTCAGCTTACAATAGAGCATGCCACCAGTTAGTTTATCTTAGGGCTAACCTCAGCATTTGATTTTTGTTTTCTGTTACTGTGTTATTCTGAACAGTAGGATACTGTTTTTAATATTACCTGCTCAGATTTTTTTGTTAATGAGTAAATAAACTTTTAGCTCCTTCGACAACAGATGCTGTAAATTAAAAGATCTGAAAGTAACATTCATATTCCTTAAGCAAATGGTGCATTCTGGGATCCTAAATTATAAATGCAATTATACTTCTGTAGAAAGTCCAGTTAAAGGAATCTGCCGGGGACAGAAGTTCACCCTTACAAGCAGTATAACATCAGACAATGCAATTGCTCCTGACTAAAAAAATAGCAGAGAAGAGGGCTTCAGAATGAATGGAGATTAGTTATTTTAATCACACTAGAGTTTTTTTCAAATTTGCTTTTATGATGGAATAAAATATGAGACAATGCAGTTGTATGAAAATGAGTTTCCGTGAGCTGTACAGAGAAAGAGATAAACAAGATAAACCTGACATGTTCTTGGATATTTAAATGTATACACAGAACTACTGCTATTTCCTAAGGGGGGGCAGGGGCAGGCAGAGAGGGATAGAGAGAGAAGTTAAAGTGAAAATGTCCTACCAATTTCCTTGTGCCCAAATAAGGGCATGAAGAAAAGTCATTTTTCTAGCCAGCCTTTCTCATACTACTTAAGGAGTAACACCTTTCTCTCTTCCACAGTCTGTTGCTGTGGTACTCTATGTGGTGTGGGATTAGGCCTTCTTCAAGATGTTCTTTGTTCTTCCCATTTTACCTAATGCAACAAGGCAGGGGGTTGTCGGGATTTTGCCAGGCAACAGTAGAACTATTTTTTACCCTAAATCTGCAAATGCCTCCTTCTCTGTATGTCGTCACACAAGTCCCTTAGCAAAAATTTTATATTGTTTTGCTTTGCTTTAGCTGACTGAAAGGTATCCTTAGCACCTAAAATCCTCATCCAAAGGTCACCTCTCCTAATTTAGGCATCTAAATTTGTTCTGTAATTAATGCACCCCCACCAATCATATCTCACCTACTATACATTTGTCTCAGGATCCTCCTCCTCAGCATATTTCATCTACTTGTAAGACAAATGAGTAAAATGAGTGGACTATGGAGTAAAAGAAGATGACTGGGACAGACTAGATGTATGACTTTTAGACAACTAAAATAAAAAAAAGATCAAGCCTGTGCTTTGTTTGGTCTTCTTCTGTGTAAGACTTCACACATGATTATCCATATGAGGTATTTTAGATCTTAAATTGAAAGATCTTTTTCAGCCCACAATTCATAGGTGATGGCAGCAGATATGGAACTTTGCACTTTTCAGCAAGGATTCCTTGCAGTCTACTTCAGTCATTTATTCTAAATTAGAGGTAGATTTGCTCTGGGCTTGCTCCATAGCCAGTAAAGAAGAAAGGCAAGTATCTTCAGAGAAGTGTCTCTGGGTGTGCCTCCCTTTCTCCATGGACAACAGAGGAAGCCTCAAGCTGCTACAGTCCCATCTTGGGTACTTGTTAAATGATGGGATAAATCCATGTATGTCAGCTGCGATGCATTGCAATAAATTTGAAATCCACTTTAAATTCTTGCAAGTATAATATAAATCATATGTCAAATTACATGTAGTGCCAGTGATGTGTTTGTGTGGTGGTATACATACACATGTACGCATGCACAGTTTCTGTACACTTACCTTATAACAAATTAAAGCAGCCTGGTAACATAGCCTGCGAAATAATGAAGCCGATTTTCAGAAAGGTGTGGAAGAATGTCACATGCGGATCTCAGGATAAATTATTTTTAAGAAGTGAGCTTTATCCCATTGTACAAAGTGGAATAATACTTCCAAAGCAAATGCAATATTGCGTTTGTTTTGGTTGAGTATGATTATATGGTGAGACCATTTTGACCTGATAGAATAATAATAAGAAGAAAGCCCAGTGGTAATAAGAGAAACTTTACTACTGACCTCTGTAAAGACGTATTGCCAAGACTCATATTGTCAGTGACATCCAGGATCAACAATGCTTGCAAGCAGTGGACTCAAAATGAAGTTGTCTGGTTTTGGCAACAAAATATTCTGCATTTAGCAAAGGCATATGTTTCAAACTCAAATGACTTCACTTCAAATTAAAGCAAAAAAAATGTTTTGAAGTGTAGTCATTTGATAATCATTTGCTTTAAAATAAGCAACATATTTCTATCTAATGGGATCCACATCTTTAACAAGTGAATCAACAGTGTGACAAACAAAAAACAACCTGCTCTTAAATATAATTCCAAAATAAATTACATCTAGCTCTTTTTTTGTTGTTGTTGTGCTCTGTTTTCCTTTTTTGGCCGCCTGTAGAACTCCCACAATTTTTTCATTGCTACAATGACAAATGCTATGAGAAAAGACCTGGTCCACTGCCAGAAATCTACTCTAGACTTCAGTATATGTTTCTGCTTTCAAGAGTCAATTGTTTTCCTTCTCTCCCAGGGGCCACTAGCTACCTTATTACCAGAAAGAATGACCCCTTGACAGCGCAATTGAGATCCAGAAACTCAACAAAATTGTAACCCCTCCAGTGGCATCAGAATTCTAATCAACAGCAGAGGGTCTGGAAGACAAATGTACTTGTATATAAGGCCACCATATTAGAAAGTGCCTTCTCTACTTGCAAAGAAACCTATTTCTATTTTGTTTCTTTTGATATTTTTATTACCCCCTTTCTTGTAACCTTTTCATTGCTAGTGTTCTTAAGGCAGAAGGGTTTTCACAGCATGGGAATTATCTGTGCTCAGTTTACACAGTTTGCTGCCTATTCCTTCCCTTGCAATCTATTTTGTGAAGCATACAACTAGACATGGGACTCCCCTAGTCATTACCGATTTTTTCTCTTACTCAGCTTAACTCACCAGCAGAACAATTGTGCCATCAGGATCTTTATTGCCATGTGAGAAACACGAGTACAGAATCTCAAGTCTTGAAACTGTAGTGAAGAATGAGCTCAGTATATTAAGGTGAACTTTACAGAGAATACACCATGCACTTGCAAAGGCATGTACTGAAATAGTGTCATACAATAATATTTCTCAAGTATAATTATTGCTAAAAGTGTCCAACTTATTTTCTGTCCCAGAGGCTTGAGGTTATCAAAATCTGTGCCTCGAAAATTGCTTAAATGTTTTTTTGAAAATGTTAGCAACCTTTAAGAAAATCTCAGTATGAGCTAGAAAGTTTTAAAAGTGTCTTTTCCTTATGATTTTATTACCAGCATTACCTGATGTGCATTAGAAGAATTTTTTTTTCTAGGAACATCCAACCCAATGGTGGAAAACAAGGTGCCCATGAACCAAAACTTTGCTCCCGGAGATTCTGCCATCTGACTACCATTATGCAGAAATTGGGAAATGCTTCAGATGATGGTAGGAGAAAGATTCTCAAGATATAGAAGGAGAAAAATATCTAAAAACCAGTTGAAAGCAGCCAGCACGGCAGAACACAAGCACACAAAACCCCACTGCCTTTAACAGAGATTTGGGCGAACACAGGAATTTGCAGACAGGAGTCTTCAAACAGCATCATGGCCTGAGGTGAAAAAAGCACAGCCACAGTGTTCTGCTGAGCACACATTGGAAAGAAGGACATGAGAAGGACAAGAAATCATGAGGTCAGAAAAAAAGAAACATTTTTGTCACCATTCTCAGACAAAAGTCATCACATTTTACAAATAACAAAATAAAAGGTGTTAGACCCCTATGTGATCCCTGGAAGGAGCAGCAGATGGCCAGACCCGCAGCTGGGTCTATTTGTGCATTGCACAAATAGCAATAACGTGATTTTTCCTGCACTGTCCTACCAACGAGATGTCACAGTATAAGGCAGAGAAAGTGCCGAGCGCTCGCCCGGCTTCCCCTGCTGAGGCTGAGCAGTTCTGCTCCAGACAGGCGAGAGGGAGGAGGCAGTGAACAGGGCTCTCCTGCCCTAGAAACCAGGCTGCGGGCTCTGGCAAGGGCAGCTGAAGCCTTGTCTTGTTTTTTAGGTCACTGCTTTACAGTAAGCCCTGTGTGACTGAGCTCTTCCCTTGGCATCAGTCAGACCGTGGGGAGAGCTGCTTTGCACGTGTGTTTTGCCCCCGCAAATTTGATCTCAGGTTCAAGGGTTAATTAATAATCAAAAAGGGAAAATTGACAAGGGCATCCTTTGTTGCTTGTATCCAAAAATGTACAGTCTCTTATTGTCTTACATGTTAGGTCACATCTTTTTAATTTCTATCCAAAAGCCCAGAAGGAAGTTACACGGATTGCTTACATGTATAAGTACCAGGCATTAAAAATAACATGCTGAAATAATGCTGTCAAAGTACGAGACCTACCTGACTGATGGAATATTCTGCTAAAAAGAGCGGCTCAGAGCTTCCCTGAAACAGAATGAAGGAAAATCTAAAGATAATAATGAACAAGAAAGTAGCTTCTTCTGCCAGACCCATCAAGTTAAATGGCTCTTTGTATTGTTCAAAGCGTGTACACTATTGTGTTCTGTGGCAGAGGGTAAAGAGAGGGAACTTATAGTTACGTTTTGATGAGACAACAAATAAAAATAATATTTTGACTGAGAACTCATCCTATTAAAAAAAAAAAAAAAGCAGCATTTCTCCAGCTCAAACAGAAATCCCCTTAATGTGAAGAATATTGAGGTTGTATGTAGAGCCTTCCAGTAATACTTAAAGGAAATGTGCCATTCGCAACAGAACATGCAGCATGACTAAAGACCCTAAGTGCCTGGCATCATTTGAGCTTAGTTTTAAATACCTATGATAGACATTTTTGGAATATGTTTCCTGAAAGTAGTGTCAAGGATTTACTTCAGCATTAGCTCACGCGTGCTGATAGGTTGAACTGGTGCTCATCTACCTAATAAATACAAAAAGGATTAGTTTCTGTGTACGTACAAAGTTGGGGGTTTTATTTTTTTATGTCAGTATTGGGATTTATTTGCCCTCCTGATGAAACGTTTACCTCACTCTGCCTCATCAATATTAACCTCACAGATCAACAGATCTTCATATCGACAGAATAGAGAAGTCAATATCTCCTTATTATTATTTAATAAGAATTTCATTGTCAGTAACTGAGTGAGAACAAACATCTGTGCAGTATAATGGCATGCACTTTAATTTTTCAAGGTTACCATCTTGCATATGTTTGACAGAAGAAAGCTAACCCATAGTAAAAATCCCCCAGTAATATCAGCGTATAAAATGACAACATGTTGAAGGACATTTAAATTGAACAAAACAGGGTGTTTTTTTAGTCCCAGTTTTGATATACAAATGTTGGATGTGTTTTACTGTGGCTTCTGACTATGATTGATAGGAGATGCATCAATTTCAAGGTTTGTGAATTTAAGTAAATTGTTGTCAGTGGTATCACTTCTTCTTTTTTGTATTTTTTTTTCAAATTATCTCCTTACAGAGAATAGTGTATTACAAATTGAGACAGGATATACATAAAGCATCAATTTAGCTTGAATATCCACTTACAATAGTAAAAAGAAAATAGTTGTGATAAGAATGTGAGTACATCAGAGTTGTTCAGAAAACTCCAGAGTATTTAAAAAAAAAAAACAACAAACCCACAATGCTTATGTTTTTTCTTCTAAATAATCTTTGCTGTTTCTGTTTGGAAAATACTTCGCTTGCCTTTCCGTCCAAAGGAAAAATATAACATTCATTTAAAAACAAAAAGAAATGAAATAGTAGTGGTATATCTTAGAGACTTCTTTTATCTTTGACCCCAGAATAAGATTCCATTACACTATACATTAGCCAAAAAAAGCCCCAAACCTGTATCCACTCTTTGTAACCTGTGGGGAGTTTATTAACCCTTCATTGCTTAGTGGTAATGTTTTATTTGACTGAAAAGCCCAAAGAGCTTCCTTAAAAACTGACGGTGATTAAACATTGTGCAGCAAAGCTTGCTATAGTTCCAGTACTTTCCGAAATTAGCTATATCTGATTTTAAACTAATTTTCCCTAGACTTCTTCTTATCTGATGACGTCTGACTTAGGATCTGGTGAAATGCACAGATATTTTTTATTATGTTTTCCAACACACGGTCATGACTTGTTTCCATGTATAAGTGTGTTGTGTCTATGTATCTACATGCCTGTCTATATGCATAAAGCAATGTATATGCTATTTGTGTGTGGTTTTGGTTTTAACATCAGGTTCTATAAATGAATAAAGATACTATCTTCATTTTACTGTTCTCTAAAAGGGGCAACATGGAATGGATTCTGTAAATCTAACTATACATGTTGCTGATTAAAAGCTGATGGTAACAGTTAATATACAAGGGGACAGACTAGTTTTTCTTCTAACATTTTTTCGAGGGAAAAAAATGAAAATTAGACAGAAAAGAGCATTTCCAGATGTGACTGTATAGAGCTTGATTTGAAGCACTTTTGTTATCTCCTTAATAATGCATGTAAGAATGCTCATGTGAAATGTTATGTTAAAACTCAGTCCTAGTAGATATTTGTGCTTATGAATTGATTCCTTATCCATATTTTATGGAGAAATAGCTCGGCACTGGATTACAGCACATTATTTTCCAAACTCCTTATTAGACTCTGCATATCTCTCTACTGTGCCTCCAGGCTTAAATTAAAAACCAAACTTAAGTAAAATTTAAAGAGACAACATTCAGAAACTTATTTCTTTTACAAAGCTTCTGAAAGTTCATAATGATTTTTGTCCCTAATAGGCCTGCCTTTGAAATAATTTGATGGCTAGGTTTGTAAATCCGCTTGGAAAGATCTGGCGTCCCATAACCATTAAGGGGAGTATATATCACAAAAATGATTTTGCATATAAATAATGGTATACAGGATTTGGCTTAAATTGTCTGCTTTCATTTGATATTTTTTTTTCTCTACAGTAATTTGGGGAGAGGCAGGAAGATCAAATTGAACACAATTTGGAAATGAAACTTGGATAATTGAGCTAAGTACGTTGAACTTGCCAGTCACCTGTGACCTCCTCCTACTTACACATCGTTTCAGATAGCTGGAAGGAGAGGGCCTGTGTGGAGTTGCACAACGTAAATACGGCAAGCGGAGTTTCGCTCTGGGACCACGTTATCCCTTGTAATCTGCTGGCTTTGTTTTTATTTAAGATGGAGGGACCCAAGCACAGCGCACCACTGCCTTGAGAAGGTGCTTGGCCAACCGGTGGGTTCAGGGGGCTTGGTGGCAGAGCAGGACGAGCACTCCGGGAGGACCACCACCGTGTGGGACGTTGAGGGGACACAACAGCACCGGACCTGTAATAAATGACACGTTGAAGCTTCACGAGTAAAGTTGAGCTCAGCCGTGGCAGGATCCCCTTTGTGGCCTGCTGCAACCCAAAGTTTGCGGTCGTCGTCCCTGTGCGTGAACCTAATATTTTGCTGTTCATTTGGAAGCGATTATTCAAAACACCTTGGCAGCTGAACCCTCCGTGCTTTCAGGATAATTATTTCTAATCGTGATTGGCAATAATAGTAATTGCCATATTCAGCCAGCGCCCAGCTGTAACGATTTTTCTTTATTATTATTATTTGGGTTAACAATCGCCACCGACAACAATGTCCCCCGACCCTCCTCTCCCCCCCCAGACACGCAGGGAAATAAGAATCACTGCTCTGCAGCAGCCGCAGGGTGGGCCGCTGCCCCCCCCGTGTCCCCCGTCCCCTCTCCATGGGCTCGGCGGGGTTGGGGGGTGAGAAGAGGGGGCTGTCGGGCGGGAGGGGGCCGGACCCCTGCCGGGGGGCTAGTGTTGAGAGGACCGGGGCGAGCGGGGCTGCTGCAGCCCCCTCCCAGCCCCCAGCCCACCCCCGGCGGAGCAGGGGCTGGAGCCGCGGCCGTAACGAGGCTCTTAATAAACCTCCGGGTCGATGATGCATCGCTCGCCAGTGAATCTTCGCGGGTTTATTTATTTTAACTAAATCGCCCAAATGGATCGCAGCTCCGTGTTGACTCTGGCGGGAGGCGAGGCGGGCGGCCGGGGGCCGGGGGG
>NW_015090839.1:12911923-12917518 GCF_001431845.1 Calidris pugnax
TGAGGAAGAGGAGAGATGAGTGTTTCAAGCCGAGGGAGGAGGTGGCCCGCTCGAGGATCCCTAAAGTTGACGGCCATTGGAAAGAGGCGGGGGTCAGCGCCGCAGCGTACCCCTGAGCTCCCGGGGGAGGCAGGGGGACGCGGAGGACCCCTCCTCTGTTGCAGGGAGCAGGGGGGCATGGAAGGGTGGCCGGTCGCCTTCACACACACACACCCCACACACACACCCCCCCGCCCCGGTCAGGGCAGCCCAGCGCTCCCCCGGACGGCGGAACTTCACGCTGACTCCCGTCTTGGTTCACGCTCCCGTCGGGGCCAGAAGTTGGGTGCGGGGCGATGCGGGAGGCTCTGGGGGGGGTGTCACCCCCAGCCCACCGCGGGGCTGTCCCCGCACGGCCCCCGCGCCCGCAGGTACACACAGCAACCTCCCCGGGGGGGGAAGAAGCAACCTCCGCTTTGTCAGGAGACAGGCAGAAGTTCCAGACCAGCTTCAGCAGGAGCTTCAGCGCCGCCGACCTTCCCCAGCGGGCGCCCTACCTGCTCTTTGTCACCTCCCCGGCACCCCCGGCACACACACACACGGTGCCGGCGGACGACTGTGTCCTGTCGTGTCCTGTCGTGTGGTGTCGTGTGGTGTCGTCTGTGTGTGTGTCCCCCCACCCCAGGGCTGGGCAGCGGGAGGGCAGTGGGGGGGGGACAGCCCCGCACCGCTCCCCTCCGCCCCCCCCCCGCGGGGATGCTGCTCCCTGACGTCAGATGTTTGCTCAGTCTTTTGTTCAGTTAAAAATAGTTGGAGGCGGCAGCTTACCTGCCTTGGGTGGCGGCTCCTCGCCGCCTGCGTCAGGGAAGCCTTTTCTGGCCAAATCAGTCATTTCCCTTCTCCCTGGGATCTGGGATCCCCGCACCTAAATTAATTATATCACCGTGCAGGAGACCGGCTCGCAGTCTTCTAAAACCAGTATTTTGCTGCCTGAAACACATGAAAATGGAAAGTTTCTTTGTAATGTGGCTGTAACAGAGCTGTGTTATCAAAGCTAGAGATTTCTCACCGCGACCCATTGAAGCAAATGCACTGTCAAATATGATCGTTACTCTAGTACCCTTTATTTTCTATTTTTTCGCTTTCCCTTCATGGCCGTTACTGTGCTGCACTTGCAATTGCATATTAACCTAGTAAAATAATTGCTTTATGGCAGATTATTTGTGGCAGACACTTATTCTTCTTCTCCCGATTCCATGGAGTTATTAAAAAGTAATGGGTGCCAAGACAATCAAGGAATATTTCCTAATTAAAGAGGAAAAATGGAACTGTCACCATTTTCCACAGTTTGTGGGCCAGTTTGTGTGCACAGATTACACACACACTTTTACACACGTACATGGAATATGAGTCCGGTGCCTATGCACACACTTACGTGCACCTCTATACCACAGTAAATTCCCTGTTTCTTACAGAGAATAAAGAATAACTCGAAATCGAAGACAAATGAATTAACAGGGAAATTTATCACTTTTCCCCACTTTAATTTCTTCCCCTATTATAATGAAATCCCGAGCCTTTAGCTAGGTGGGCAATTAACCACCCGGTGCCTGGTGTCCTATAACCATCATCCCGCCGGATAGTTTATGGCGCTGAAGTTTTTCAGCAACTCGGTAACCTTATTTTACCGTTGCGTGTGATACACAACCTCCCACACGTGCAGCTCTATCGGGTGCGCGTAGCCTGCGTATAAATTTATAGTTTATCTTTGCCCAGCCGCTCCTGGGTGACAAATCTCCCCGTTGCAGGGAGCGCCGTCCTCATTTCAATAACTATTTCGTTCTGGGAGCGCGCCTGGTAATTCTTTACAACGAAATTGCTTCCCCTCTGGTTCCTATATTTTAATTTAGTAAAGGACTGATTAGCTGTGGCTTTAAAAGGGCCAGGTCTGCGCTGGCTCGCAGCGTCCCCTCTCACCTCTCCGCAGCCCCGGGCTGGGGTCACTGCGGGGCCGCGGCGGGGGAGCGGGGCAGCGCGGATCCGGATCCCGCTCCCGCGCCCGCTCCGCCGCCCGCCGCGCATACCTGCGCGCCCCGCGCAGCGCCCCGCCCGCCCGCGGGAGCGACCCCCCCCTCCATGTCCCCCCCTCTGCGGAGGGGGAAGAGCAGCGCGGCTCTGCCGCTGGCGCACCGCTGCCGGCGTGAATCACGGCGGAAACAACAGGAAGACGCAGCTCAGCTCGGGGGAAAATAATTGTTTGGTTTCTTTTAATTTGCATCGCCCCGCTTTAATGGCACCCTTTCGAGGAGGGGAGGGGAGGGGGGGAGAGGAGGGCCGGCCGGGGTGCACGGTGCTGTTTCAAGGCTTCATCCAAACTTCTGCGTTTTGAAAGAATAACTTCAAAAACCCGCGTTTTGATTGTATTCAGGCGTGTGCCCGGCTCGCAGCGATTTGGGGATTCATTGAAGGTGTAAAGATCCGTTGATAACGTTTCGGGTCGGGTGTCCCTAAATCAGCAGGCTCTCCCTTCTCTGCCAAATCCTGGAAGTAGTTTGAAACAAGGGGGGGAAACAGAAAGAAAAAGGGGAAAAAAAAAAAAGAATTTTATTTTTCATCTGTAAAATGCGTATAAAAGAGGGATGATATTGTAAAAGGAAAGGCTACAATAAAAATCACAGGTCGCTTATGAAAAGGTTTCACTCTGAGCAAATGTTTCGAGTATGTCGGAGCCTCTTAAAATTATACTGTACCTATTAGACTTTTCTGACGGTTATTGGAAAACACACAATGCATACAAAAATACGAGCAAGAAAGGGTCAAAATTAATTTATTTTCGCGTATGAACACTGAAAGGTGCAAGTACGGTTTTAATAGTTTTGATCTTTATTTAATGATCGATGTAGATAAAGGCAATTACCGATTATTCAGGAAAATACAATTAATTTTAAGAAGTTACCTTTCCTTGAGTGTACCGGTGCGCTTACAGAACTGGTGCGGAGCCATCTCTTTGTTTATTTTTCTAACGTCTACCCAAATTCCAGCAATCCACAGAGCAGTAACAGCTTTTTCCATGTGTTTATCATCGAGGTTGCAACAGGATTCGCCTCAATTGTTCTGCCTTTCTTGTGTTTTCCTTTCTTCCCTTTTCTGCATTTCCCAGATACATTCGCTTTGGTTGCAAAAATAAACAGCGGAGTTTTTAACAGCAATTTGAGATGATAATGGTTACTGATCCCATTCTTTCCATCATAATCTTCAAGTGGTTTAAGATTAATGATAGGAGGTGTTTTAGCAAGGAGTGTGGGTTCTCTTCTCCAAAGACCATCGCTATGATAATTTACTTAAGATGTTGACAAGACTGTCAGTAAGGCTAATTTTTTATTAAGCTGCGCTGTAGCAACTGTAGTAAGCATTTGTTGTTGTTATTTAAGCACATTGTATTTTTGAATGCCTTCCTATAAATATTGTTATTCGGTCTCTGCCTGATGGATTTGCAATTGAGATGATTCCCCTTGCCTTTGTTTCAAGAAAGGTATCTTCTGGTACTCTGATAAATGTTCTCTTCCACCCTCCCCCCTTCCCTTACACGCACATTTTTTAAAAGAAAATAAATTGGAGCAAGTGCTGGCTTGGTCCGGCAACGCGCATCTCCCGCGGAGCGTTGTTTTTGGCCGGACTCTACCTAAGCACAGCCCTGAGCCGGCGGGACCAGACGCGGGTGTGAGTGGGTTTGGGTGGTTTTCATTTTATTTATTTTATTTTATTTTCAAATGGGCAAAATAACGCTCAGAGCCGTAAATACGTGACTGCAGTACCCCGGTGTACAGAGAGGCTGGGGTGCCTCTCTAAAGGCGGGCGATTGATGCCCGTACCGGCGGCTCCGGAGCTCTTGCCTCCGCCGCTCGCCCCCGGCGCTGCCCCGGCCGGGGCGGATGGGGGGGTCCCCCCGTTTGACCGGTCCCGGCCACGGCAGCAGCGCTCCCTGCGGCCCCGGCCCGGTCCCCCTCTCCTCCTGGGAGCCGCCGGCGAGCAGAAGCCCCTCGGCGAGCAGCGGGGCGGGCTGGGTGCGGGGCCGGCGGCCCGACACGCGTGTGTGCGCGCAGGACGGCAGAGGAAGGCGCGGAACAGCCTGTGCTCTCTGAGGGGGGAAAAAGTCTTTGGAGGGGGGAGTATGGGAGGGAATCTCAGCAGATCGGGTGATTTTTTTTTTATTTTTTTTTTAGGAGGAGGTCTAAACTATTTTTAGCTCTTTTGTATTTTGAGGAGGTAACCTCTGTTCTCCAGACCACAACAATTTTTACCAGTAAAAAGTAGTAGCGGACCCTTTGGGGCAGGAATCACGCCTTTCTGTTTATCCTGTAGCTAGCAGCGTGCTATTAGGACTGTTGTAAGGGGGCAGGGGGAGCAGTTAAAAATCTTTCTAGTGCTTCTGTTCACATAGAAGACAAATTAGTAGAAATGATAACTTTGGGTGACTAATTCATTATGCATTGCTATTTTCCAGCGGCTGTGGTGAGCAGAGCTTAAGCAAACTTTAAATGTGGTGCGGACTTGTTCTCATTCTTTGAGCAGTCAGCTCTTTTTTTTTTTTTTTTTTTTTTATTTCCCCCCCCTTCGGTCGTGTTTTCAATCAACACCAAACCGCGGGCCTACCGATAAATTACCGGGGCCATGTGACGCTCATTTGGCGGTGCCTTTTATTGCCCTTTGCGGGGCCGTGCGGGGGCAAACCAAGTTTGGGTGGCGGGGCCCCCTGAGCGCAACACCCCCCTTCCCCCTCCCTTCATCCACACACACACACCCTCCGCGCTGCCGGGGGCTGCTACAAACGCGTGTTTCTCCCCCTTATCCTGCCCCCTCCGCGCCATCAGCAGCGCGTAAAGAAAAGAAAGAGGCGGTTTGGTAAACAGTTTATATTAACGCTCCCGCCCGGGCAAAAAGGAAGGGCGAGGGGTTGCGCTTCCTTCTTAACTTGCGCGCCCCACGCGGGATTCAACGCGCGGCGCACGGGGCGCCCAGGCGGCCGCCTGCGCGCCCCGCTGCCTTTGGAACGGGATGAGTGACGAGGTGAGCCGGGAAGTAGAGAGGAGGTGCCTGGGGCTGGTGACTTCTTGCCTGTTCAATGGTGGTTTTGTGTTGCTTGGTTTTTTTAGGCCCCACAAGGAGTGACTGGTGATGAGTCTAACTCTGGAATCCATGCGGAGCGGGAGAGGAGAATGGCACGGCGCAGCTGAGGAGGGGTATGTTGCCAGAAAGGTCCGCGTTGACCTTTGTGATGCTTATTGCTGTGTGTGGAATAGCTTGTTCCTTCTCTGTTTTTTTTTTTTTTTTTTTTTTTTTTCCCCGATGTCGGGTCCCGGAGCTATAAGGCGTGATTTCTTTGCCTTAAATAAAATTGGTCAAATGTTGACAACCTTTAAGCCAATCTAACACTCAAGATTACTGACGGGAAACTAATGAGAAAATATCAGATCGTCCGGCCTGGGGGCTCCTAATTAAATCTTAGCTGATTGAAAAATAAAAGCGGGTTCGCGGGCGTGGGGGAGGAGGGAAGAAGCTCCGGGCTGAACTTTAGCTCTCATTTTACGTGATATTTCCCCAACCCACCCCTCCCTC
>NW_015090839.1:12917528-12919582 GCF_001431845.1 Calidris pugnax
GTTATTTCGAGAGATCCGAACGCGGCTATCATTCCTTGCCCGGTAAATATTAAGGCCTTTAAGCAACGTGATTTAACTAATTAGAAAATTTACATCATTAAGTCTCAGGGAGAGAAAAAAGGAGAAACAAATCTGTCAGTCATTTTAAAAGAGACAGGCCCTATTGAAGTGTGAAGAAATCGGCTCTAATTCAAAAAGGCAATCGGGCAGAAAAAGCCCTCAACATTACCCTGCTAGTTATTAATCAGAAGGGGTTTCCCCCCCTCTCCTTCCCTGTAATGGCAAGAGCTGAAGCACATCGTTAGTTTCTCCCAAAGCTACCGCGCAGTTTCCATTCAGTTTTTTTGCCACTCGTCCATGTCCCATATTAATAGCGAGTATTTGTCCATTCAAGGCTCATAGATTTGAAAATGTTTCCGAATTGGGGAGCCACAGCCACAGAAAAAGAAAAAAGGAAAAAAAAAGGAAGGAGAGAAGGAGAGAAAGACAGAAAGGAGAGAAAGAGAGAAAGAAAGAGAGAGAGAAAGAGAGAGAGAAAGAGAGAAAGGAAGAAAGAAAGAAAAGAGAAGAAAGAAAGAAAATTAAAGTAATAAGGCTGCCGGACTCCACACCTCTGCTTCAGCCAAATCCAAGGGCTGCGCTGCCCCGTCCCCCGCCCCCATTAAAGCCAGGTCTAAAGTAAACCCTCTCGGTGAGAACTAGATTATGGCTTTGTTTTTCCCCCTTGCCCTGCATTTCTAAACACAGACACAAGCCTGAGAGTGGAAAGTGGAAAGCGCCCCCCCCTCCCTTTTTTTTTTTTCCCAAGGACTAGCTGTTTTTAGTGCCACGACCCAGACTCAACCAGGACAATATAAAACTTGAGTGAAAAAAAATCAGAGCTATCGGATTGCTAATGTCGGGTCGTTAACGAAGTGATGCGGGACGCTGATTGCCGGCGCGGGCGAGCGGGAGGAGGAGTTGGTGGCCCCCGGTTTGGGGAGCGCAGCGGAGGGGGCTGCACCGGGAGCTGAGAGGGGGGAGAAACATGAAGTAGCTGGGTCCAAAGCACAGAGAGTGCTGCAGCCCCCTCGCTTGCTCGGGCTCTCTCTCCACCGCGCTCTCTAATCCTCCCCTTCCAACTGCTCACAGTGGACTATAGCATAAATAATAAATACACCCTACTCTGCGTTTTCTCTCCCCTAATCTCGAAGAATCTGACAGTCGCTTTAATCAAAGGAGTTTGCGCTGGTTCTTCACGGAGCTAATTTAAGGAATTTTAAGCACGCTCCGGCCAGACCCGGGCGATAGGGCCTATTGCCGCTCTCACGGCCCGGGGACCAACTCTCCTGCGGCCTCCAGGAATTAACCCCGTGTAAATGGGTTCAGGATCGGCCTCCTGATGGGGATTTCACTTGGCAGCAGCCTGTAAAGACAAAATATCCTGGCAAAAAAGGCGCGCTTCTGCCAGCCCTATTCCGGCTCCCCTTTAGGTGTTCACTTGTGCTCCTCTCTCTCAGCAGCTGCTCACAGAAATGGAAGGAATTGCCCGGGACCGGAGCTATTCCCTTATTAGCGCCGGGGCTGCTGAAGGGAAGACCTTGGGAGCAGCCCCGCACGCCGGATGAGGAGTGGGCAGCTCCTTGCCCCCTGCCCCGCCGCGGGGCAGCCGCTCCGCGCCCCTCCGCACCCCTCCTCACCCCTCCGCACAGCCCCGCTCCGCGCTCCTCCGCACAGCCCCGCTCCGCGCTCCCTCACGGGGAGGGGAGACACGCGCTTTCGAAAGGCGCGCAAAAAAAACCGCAACATTTCTCCGTTCCTCCATAAAACCCGCTGAACAACCGCCCCTGCGCCCCGCGCAAACCCCGCCAGGCGGACTCGGCTGCCACAGCCAGGGGAGCCGCTCGCCAGGACGCAATGGCGAGGGGAGGGCAACAGGACTAGCCTGGACTCCCCCGCCCCCCTTTGCATCAGTTTGTCTTGCAGTTATTCAAAATGATTGAGTTTTCTGAAGAAGGGCCTTTAGAGAGAGACAGAACAAAACCAGCAACAACCTCTTCCCCCCCCCCCCCCAA
>NW_015090839.1:12919651-12924651 GCF_001431845.1 Calidris pugnax
CCCACAAAAAAAAAAAAAACCCCCCCCCAAAAAAAAAAAAAAAAACCCACCCCCAAAAAAAAAAAAAACCCCCCCCCCCAAAAAAAAAAAAAAACCCAACACGAATATCAACCTGTCCACCGGCAGGGCTTCGGAGCTCAGAGGCATTGCAATAAAATTTACGGCGTCCTTAACAACTCCCAAGTAAAAGCATTAAAATTCCCTTTAATTGAGAAAACATTGATTTTTAACTCTGGGAAGAACGAACCCGTAATTTAATTGCAAACTTTCACCGACAGAGCAGCATCTCAGGGAGGCCACATTCCATCTTTAATAGAGCCACTTTATGAAGTGATAAAAACAAAGAAAACCTGACAAACAGAGAGACAGCTGCAATTGCGAAAGAAAAGTTATTTGCCTTCTCTTTCCCTCTTCGTAGCTCCAAATTATCGCACTCTTCCCTCCCCTTTCACCCCCCACCCCCCGATAACAAAACACAAGTGTAAAAGCAAAGGATTTGGGGTCCGGGGGAGAAGCAGTAGTTCATATTCTAAATAACGTTTGCCTTTACCAGGCAAGGAGTGATGCCAAGAGGTTTAAGGGAACATTTCACAAAATGGTAGCCTTTTTAAAAAAGGAAAGTAATCGGATAGAATTTCCTTACTTTCCCTTGTTCGTTAAAAAAAAAAAAAAATCCTTGCTGAGGGGGAAGGAAAGGGAAATCCCACCCTCGCTTTCTATCTTATTTCTGTATCGGTTTTTGGTATTATAGGAGAGTAAAGAAGTTTTTGTTTGGTGGTTTTTCATTGATCAGTCACTCTGAGCTAATGTAATTATCCTCATCAATAGAAGGCTGCAGAGAGAATCATTATGTGGGTGACATTGATAAATGATCACCCAAGAGCTGCCTTTTCTCTTGGGCACCCCCACATATGACCCTCCCACATACACAAGGTAGCCATAGAAACACCTTGAGATCCTCAAACACTGCTGCAAATGGGAGAACACAGAGAAAGCGAGAGAAACCCAACTTCACACACTTTCTGTCCCTCCTGAAGCCTCCCTCCCATAGCACGGAGCCACCGAGCCGGGCTCCGCTCTGCCCCGCGGCCGCGCAGCTCCGGCCCCGCTCCCGGCACCACAATTAAGCATTTGGGGGGTTGGGGGCGTTAAGGGGCTCCCTTCTTTTCTCCTTCTCTCCCTCTCTCTTTTTTTTTTCTTTCTCTGGAAGAGTTAGGCAATGAGGTTGCAGGCACCGCATGGATGTGCTGCTCTTCCTCTACGCGCATTGTGGAACCCTCTCGTTTGAAAGTGGCTCCCAGAGATGCGCAGCTACAATATCCCCTCTCCCCTGTAGCGCGTCCCTGACAAAATGGACAAACCCCAATTATTAGCAGAGATTATTTTTTTTAAGCTACGGGACGAAGAAGATTCTGTATTCCTTGCTAGGGCAAAGATTAATGCTTTTTTCCGGCCGCAGACCCTCTTTTTATGTAAGCAAATTCTAAAATATTGAGAGCAGTAATTGATTCATAATGATCCATAAATCGATGCAAGGAAGGGGCCGAGGGTGTTTATTTATTTTATTCCTAAAGCTGCAAGTAAAGTAGCTTTGACACCGTGCGGGGATGAAGGGGAGGAGTTGTTTAGCCGTGCGGGGTCATCCATCATCACTGTCGCAGAGACTCTGCCCAGAGGAGCAACCTCCCTTCTGTCTGCCTCTTTCTCGCCACCAAAACTATTAATATTAAAATCCGCCCGCAAACCTTTCCCCCCACCCGCCCCGAACCTCGCACCGTCCTTCTCAGCTCAGGGATGCGGGGTTTCCCCCGCGCGGGAGCGGGCTCGCCCTTCCTCCGCGCCATCGGCTTGTATTTTTCCCCAAAAGTGCTGTCAGGAGAGTGAAACCCCCGGCCCCCTTCTCCTCGGGGGGTGGGGGGGTGGCAGGGGAGACCCGTCGGGCAGAGACACCCCCCATCCCCGCCGCCCCCGCGCCCGGAGCCCTCTCCTGCCCCTCCGCGCAGCGCAGCGCGGGGACGCGGCCGCGCCTGGGAAAGGGATTGGGGCACATGGCGGGGGTTCCCCCCAGCACACCGGCCCCAGAGGGGCGGCCGGCGGACCCTCGCTCCCCCCGGGAGGCGGTGGGAGCTGCCGGAGCGACGGGCAAAACACCCCGCCGGGAGAGCGGGTCCAGCCGGTGCCTCCGCCGCACCCCATCCGTCCCCGGCCCCTCCCGGCCCCCGGGCCCCCGCAAACCTGGTCTGGGGCAATTTTCTCTCCCTGGCTCTCTCTGCGGCTTACGAGTGAGAGGGGGCAGCGCCCGGCTCCCCCCCCGGCATCTCCTCTTCGGCCCCGCGGTGCCCGCTCGCCTCGGCGGGCAGGGCTCGGGCGGCCGCGGCGGCGGAGGTGGGCTCCCCTCCTCTCTTCGCTTTAACGGCAGCAAAATCTGGAAGAAAAATCCCTCGGTTGTGGTGACTGCGACTTCCAGCCCAGACCCGCTCGGAGAAATGGAAATTCGGGATTATAAACATGTGTGTGTGTAAACAAAAGGTGTTTCTTCTGTTACCCTTCGTTTCCCACAGCATAAGCAATTTTTATTCAGACTAGAGTATTTTCTTTAACACTATACCGCTGTCAAAACATTATTCCCGTTTTGGTTGCTTTTGACAGCTGAGCAGTTCTTAAAAATACCAAAATCGGAACCTTCCATGCTAAACAGTAAATCTCAGATGGAGAAATCTCTGCACGTTATTGTACCTTGGATTTCAGCAACACATCTCACGGAGAGCACAGCCCAAAAGGAGGGGGGAAAGGAAAGAAAATAAAAGACAACACAGCATTGCAAATATTTAGTTCATTATAAAAAACAATATTCTACTACGGATAAAATCTTCCCTGTCCTTCTACCAGTGCCAGGAGGTTTTCTGACATTTCTCCTCAAATTGTACAGAAAAGATCTGCAAGGAAATAAAGTACTGACTAAAAATAAAAAGAAGAAGAAGAAGAAAAAGAAGCCTCTCGTTTAAAGTGCTAACACAAACAATCTTGCCGTCATATTTTCTGCATCCACAATAATCAGAGAATTTGGAAAACGGGAACCCGGGCTGTGCTCTTCTTACACGACTGAAGGGTCGATGTGATTTTAACCAGGAGAGAGAGCATCAAAGCCAAGCAGTGAATTATCATCCTTTAAATTTCATACGAATGCCTTAAAAAGACGCCCACAAAGCAGGACCCGACTGCTAAATAAATCCTCACACCCATTCTACTGGCATCCTCCTTCTGTCGCCAGCAGCGTGGGTCCATTTACTCAGCTCAGAAATTAAACATTAACTACGAGGCTGAGCCTCTTTCCACATTCCAAAGGTAAAAGTTGTCAGTCAAAGTTTTTAATAACACCCCGGCCAGTTGGAATGAGGAGGAGGAGAGGGACGGAGGAGAAGAGTTACAAATTTACAGATGTTGAAGTTGGTAACGTTTGTTTCCTAGAAAGTTAAGGTAATTACAAGCCCTTATCCACTCCTCTCCTCCCAGAGCTTTCTCCTGCTCCTCGGGCCCCATCCTGCCCTCACTGACTGAGCGGTGCCACTGAGGGCAGGGAAGGGTGGCCGTGGCACACAGCGGTGATGTCTTCCTACTTCAAACTCTCCTTTAGTTGCTTCAAAATGCCACTAGATTTCGTTTAAGTAAAACCAAACCCTCACCCATGATTCTACACCAGCTGTTTATACACAAAATGTCAAACATTTTCGCTCATTGCTGATGGACCTTTTTTTTTCCTTCTGAAAATAATTGAAGCAAAGCAAAGCAGTAAAGCTATCTCAGAAGCTAGATTATGCAGTCCTCACACAGGTAAAACTCTCATTAAACTCAAAGCTGCTCTTCTCCTCCTAAAAGTTCCAAAACTACTCCTGCATCACAGCCCTTCTTGCCCTGTGAGCTAAACAGCTGGAGCTAAGGCCTGTGGTGGTTACGGATGCACATACATGTACACTTAACACTCATGGGCCTACTGGTGTGTCTGGGCCTTCACAACTCAAACTCAGCACAGATACTAGACACAGCTCTCTGAAATACAAGCTGGTGAAAGAATATTTCAAATGTTGTTTAATCTGGCATAAATATAATATCGATAATCAGCAGAAATATATAACCTCAGATGTTCTTTCACGCAATTATTCTATTAATGCCGATGACAAGCTTGCTTTTGATTTTTCCAACCTTTCTTCTCAATACCGACAAGGAATGTGTTTGAGACATCTCTCCCAATAACTTCAGTTTCTCCTAAGCATGATTAAAAACACAAAAGCCTAACAAAAAATCAAAAATGAAATATTTATTACCGCATTTTGTGACTTAACACCTTTTTTTTTTTTCTTTTTAAAACATAACGTCACAGTCCTCATACAAGTATTTTAATGTAAATTTTGACAAAGCTTAAAGGTAACAGCATTTTCTTCTAGTGAGGAACACGTGCTGAGAAAGGAAGAATTCATGGACATACAATACCAATTCCACAGCAGATCTGATACTAGCAAAAACATTCTTTTTTTTTTTCAATTGAGGTAAACACATAGAATATCTAACATGAAACAATTAATAGACCGAACTCTGTACGAAGTTTGTTACAGTATTCTCTTGCTTTTTTTTCCCAAGCTTTGAGTTCATGATAAAGTCCTAGGTTTGGTGCAAAGACCGTTAGTAACTTCTTTCATTGAGGAAAGCTGCCCAACTTTTAGTTTTGTTTTGTCCAAAGCCAAGGCTCAGAACTACTGGAAGAAGCTCCTGCTCTCTCTGTTCTGTCTTTTAAATCTTCACCTGCGAGCTCTTTGAAGAAGAGTCCAAAAAAAAAAAATAGATTGGGGAGGAATGGGGAGAGACTTAATGAAGCACAAACTATAAAGATCTGTTTGAAACTAAAGGACACATTTTATGAAGGAACAAAACGAGGGAATGGCAAGGCCTTCTTGGAACAGTCTTCTGAGTGGTGAGAGACCCAGCAAGACTTTTCGTCTTCATCT
>NW_015090839.1:12929651-12956963 GCF_001431845.1 Calidris pugnax
TCACCTGTTAATGAAAAAGAAATTTAATGCTACACGGGAAGAGTTTCCCAAAGGATTAATAACCTTTTCAAAAACCTTTAAAGTGAAGCAGCAGGCGAAATCACCATCAAGTTAAAGCCCTTGTTAGTGACAACAGTCATCACCACATGGAGAACAGTTTTATCCCATAACCTCATGGCAGGAAACCACAACTCCCTAGTATGCCGAGGAAATGCATATTACAAAGTGGAATGATTAACACGGCACCAGTTGTTGTGTAAAGAGTTACATATTCCGAGTACTTTAATAGAAACCTAGAAAAAGGTATTGTTACAAAAATCGTATGTTTCACTGGGAACGTATCTGGTGCATTCTTAAACAAAGGTAATAATCTTTTAATATTTTCTGGCAGTATGGTACCATGGTGCATTAGTAGCATATTGTGAATAGTCAAAGCAAATGAATGGATACAATGAGTTTTACAGCTCGCCTTCCAGAAGTGAAAGCAATGCATACACCAAGGAGTTGTGGGTAGCAAGAAAATGAGATTGTCCTGCTGATTGGATGCAGACAAGCAATGAGTAATTCAAGAGCTCACAGTCAAACAAACTGCTTGTGGCACTACTACTTGTACCCAATTACCAATTCAGAGAGAAAATAAAAAGCAGTTTCAGTAGAGTCAGGGTGGGAAATCTCCAATTAGCACCAATTAGTGAAGTTGCTTCCTACAGCGGAATTCTGGGGACATAAGAAAAAAAAAATAATCTCCCAGAATGCCTGGTTGGAGCATTTATTTACCAGGTGATGGGACTCCTGAAGAATAACTTGATGAGGATTTGCGCCTGTGGGACTTGAATACAGATACTACTTGGAACTTGCCTGCTCGATTTGACTGGTCAATCATAGGCTGTACTATTCTTCTTCTGGCATTAATAAACCTGCAACAGAATACAAAGAATAGAAGTCCTTTCATCAGCTTGCTTCTGTGTTTTGAGAACACCTCTGCTTTAAAACGGACAGGATTTTAGCGTGGTGCGGCAACGTGTTTTGCTTCGCGGTGCT
Source organism: Calidris pugnax (assembly GCF_001431845.1). Taxonomy (NCBI): domain Eukaryota; kingdom Metazoa; phylum Chordata; class Aves; order Charadriiformes; family Scolopacidae; genus Calidris; species Calidris pugnax. The sequence continues at coordinate 12,930,693 of NW_015090839.1, forward strand.
TTTTTAAAAGAGTATAATTTCACTTTAAAGGATTTTCCCCTAAGTGCTCAGAAATTGTAACCAGTAACACGCTTATCTGACTGGCCAGCTTAAAGCTGGATTTGCCAGAAGGCTCTGAACAAGTAAATGCGCCCGAAAACTTGTGTTAAAAGACAATTGTTTCTTTAACTTCTCCGAGTGGCTCGGAACATGGTTAAAGTTCACAGGCTGGGAGACTTTTTTTTTCCCCCCCCGCCCTTTCCATCCTCGGGTTCCAGCTCCCCTTGCAGCTGGCCATAAATGAGGACCAGGCTTTGCCACTCGGTGCTTTCACAAGGTACCGGTAGGTCAGCAAAGCCATCAATTAGGCTGTCTGAAGTTTTATCACCAGCGCAGCGGCAATAAGTGCCGGCCCAGAAAGACTTCTGCTCTTGTGCGGCTCCCGGGGTGGGAGCCCGCGGAGGCGGGGGTCGTGGGCAGGTCAGTGCCAGCTGGGGACGACCTCTGCGGCCGGCAGCGGGGACACCCGGCGCAGGGCCACCTCCCGCCCTACACGCAGGCACCTTTCAACTCCTTAGAAACCCCCAGCCACAGGTACATGTGGTTAATATTAGGCCCAAAATAGCCTTTTTTTTTTTTCTTTTTATCATCTCAAGCCGGGGCAGTCGCCGAGGCTTTTGAGCGCTGGTAAAGGCAGTTAGTTGCCTGTGGAGCCTGGATTTAATTTGGCTGGTAATCCAAAAATAAGTGCTTGCATATTTCTTATTAGCTTAATGCGCAGCGATCCACATCGGCACAAGCTAAGCCAAATTAATTTCCCTAAAATAATTTTAAAACTTGCCTATTCACGGAGTTTCTTTCAAAACAGGGCAATTTTCTATCACTCAGGAGCCACGCTTGTTTTTGTCCCCCCTCTTTGTGTTTGAGAACACTTCGGAGCCTTCGCGCAGGTTTTGTGTGCTATTTCACAGCTCGGGCTTTCGGCTGGTGACCCTTAAGGAGTGCTAATGAAGTCGAATACTAGTGTTTAATCCTCTTCAGAAATACTAACATGCCCATCATCCAAACCGGCCTCCAATAATTGCCATTGGGCCCGATCCAACGCCTAGCGAAGTCTTTCAGTCAGTTAACTGAAAACTAAGTTCATCTGCTCATTTAGCAAATTGCTAGCCTTTATATAGCATCAACTCTGCAAGGCCTTTTGTCGCGCTTCCCTCCCTCCTTCCCTCCCTCCCTCCCGCCCCCCGGTTAAATTCCTCCGCAGATAATAAAAGACGGTGGCACACCTTCGATTGCATCTTCCCTAATCACAGTCGTGGAAATTTCATTAGACAGATGCATAAATGCTACAAGTAACACTAAAGGGCTCTTTTGCATCTCTCTGTTTACATCCAAAAGACATTCTTTATTCTTTAGGAAAAGTATAATTCAGTTGTCAGAAATGTCATCCTGCCTCAGAATTAGTCATGACTTCAGGTATTGAAATAAAAACTCAGACACAGTCGATGTACTTGTTTATTCCCTTCTGACTGCGGCGCAGCCGAGGCTTCTCCTACCCCAGCGCTGCGATTTCGAGGTGTGTTTCCGTCCTCAAAGACAAAGGTCCCCGATAGGACTTAATTTGCTGAGCTGCTTTCCAGCAACCTTCCCGCACTGACCAAATGGAGCCTGACCTGAACCTCCTCCATCCAGCCCGCCTTTTATCAGCTAAAGTTAAGGCCAATAGAGATTAACAGGAAAGCCTGATAAGACTGTTTTCTCTTCTCCTATGAGCTTCTAATGGTGTATACAGATGGCAAGGTTTTAAAGAATGGAATGAACGCTTATTTAGGCCTGTAAAAAATCACAGACAACAGAAACATCCCCCCCACACACACACGCTTTCCGTCTTTCTAACCCCTTTTCTTCAATCAGGCCACTCTTCAGGGAAACCAAATTGCTTTTTCGTTTCTTATTTAAACCCCAACCACTTTTATTATTTACATCTGGTGGTCCCCTTATTTATGTCCCTCTCCACTTCCCTGCACACACACCCCGGCTCACAGGGCTGCGAAGCATTATGGGCCCTGGCTCTCAGCGGGAGAACTCGACACTGTCTTCAAACAAATAATTAAGGGGAAGGTTAAAGGTTCACCCAGAGGTCATATCTTTGGATACTCCTCAGAAAGTTTACATTAGCAAGAAATGGGTGCCCTCTGAAGTGTTCTTTCAATGGGCTCGCACAACAAGGCAGAGCATTAAGAAAATTCTAAGTCCTGGAGGGTTTCAGGTGACAACTGCTTTACATCCACGAGTGGTGGAGAGGGACACTCTGCTCCAGCCTCTCTCCTTCAGCAGCCACCACAGAGTGCACTTCTGGGACGGGTGCTGAAAACCCAATCTTGCCCAGCCATTCACTCCCAAAAGAGCTTGGCCTTATTTCATCCCACGGATGTGAATAAAGCCAGCCTTTCACTCTGAACTCTACGTGGAGGCAATTCACTACTTGTTTTGGAAATGAGAGTTAAAGCCCTAATAGTGAGTCCCCCAATCTTTGTCTCCCTACAGAAAAAAAAAAAAAAAAAAAGAGCAATAAAAATGAGGACGTTTGTCCAGTAAATCTTGCAAAGAAAAATGCACGGGTTTGATTTCTGATTTCATTATTTCTCCATTTTTCTTTTGCACATGTGCATAACCGCAGGTGCAAATGATGTCCTCTAGACCAGCAACACTTTCTCTGAAGAGAAGACTCACTGTCATATACTGAGAAAGATAGAGGAGCACAGAGGCTTTAGGCACCCAGATCATTTTGAAATTCCATTTCTACGGCTCCTCTGAAAAATCCTGTCCATGAGTGGCATCAGTTATACCCACCAGTGGGTATGTCTGAAAAATTACATATGAAATTATTTATATTAGCAGAATCGCAGGTGCAAAACAGACATACATTTCAGGTGAAGCTAAAAATCAGATCCGAGTTTCATTAGCAGTAGCTCCATCACATAATGCATCAGCACAATTGGTAGACAAGGGCACAGAATGCAGTGTTTGTGGATTATTATTTATTCTTTATACTGCCCCATAAATATGCACACTGCATAATAGAGATGTAGAAACCATAGTCCCTGCCCTAGCCTGCGCATTTTTTGAGGGCTCTTTTTTGAATCCTTCAGGGAGTCATCTCCAGGGCCAAAGTAAAGCAAAATACAGCCTTTTGCACAGCACTTCAGTTCCCGTGTCGCAGAAACACTGTGATGTTATTTTGGCACAAATGTCTTAAAAAGGCCTTAAAAGACAGGTGAAAAAAGAGAACACCAATGCCACTACTTCCAGCATTATCTGGAACCCCATAAAAGAAGAATTCACAGCTCTGTTCCTGACACTAATTGCCTGCCTTGTTCATACCCTTCACCCAGAGGCCAAAGATTGAATGGCCTGAAAAGATGAGTAAAATCTATCAACAAGACACAGATTTCTTTGTTACTCTTCTGTTAATAGTAATTCCTATTATTTGGAGGGTAGCAGCAGTGAGAGGACCCGGTGAAGCTCAGTCTCACTCCACCCCATGCTGCACACGCACAACCGTCCAAGAGAACTCAGGGTCTGAACAGATTTCCAGGCAAAGCCTGGGGGAGAGGAGAGACGCCTTCTCCCTGTTTGCGCAGGGGAAGGGAGACAGAAGGAGATTAAGTGACAAGGCCAAAGTCGTACAAGAGATCTTTGGCAGAGCCACACACCCAACATAGATTTCCTCAGTCCTCTTTCAGCGCTCCCACAATCTGCTATCCATATGCTATCTTTCCTTTGTTCCCCCAGCTCGGCAGCCAGGCACACTGGCAGGGGACCGCAGAGAGAGCTCACATTGCCACTGTTTGTGCCTTACCTGCTGTGTAGATAAAGAGGGGTCATCAGCCTCCAGGGCTGTGAGGCGATACCTTCACAAACTCTACATTCATATGGTACTCGGTCCTCATTCCAGAATGATAAATGAGGTGTGTAATGTTGAGAAATACATGTCATTGACATAGTGCGTTTAATGAAAATCGCACTTCCAGCATTTTGCAAATGACAGATTACCGACCTCGCTTATTCAAACAATAGCCGTTTGAATCGAAAGAAGCTTTTTTCCATCTTGTATTTTTCTGTAATCGCTACCTAAAGCAGCCATGTATATTTCCTATAGCCAGAGTCTGTCTTTCTCACGCAAGTAGTTCCAGTAACTTTTGTGGGACAATTTCTGAAACCACGATGAACAAGATTTGGCTCGAAACACGCAACAATATGGACTCTCAAAAGAACATATTTTATTTTTATCTGCTTCCCGCAAAAAACAGTAGAGCAGTAAAGGTGTACTAGTGAATATGCAATGTAGTCTGGTGATTTGGTAGCCCTAGTCCTAATTGGTTCTTACCACTGCTAATTATCATGACAATATAATCTAAATATATGCATTTAATTACATCTCTTCAAATAGAGCCTTGGTTTTCTTTGTCCAAAATAAACATGTATTCTGTATTTTACAGAGATCCTGCAATTAATCTTTATATATCTATCATATTTTATCTCGTCATATCAAATGACGTTAAACTCACATTTACATAATACATTTTATTTTTATAATAAATAATGTTCAGATAAAATCGCAGAGAGATATTTCTGCAAAGTGCGAAAGAGAACATACAGCAAATAGAGATCTCTTACTCTGCTTGCTCAAGTCTGGCACATTCAAAAATAATTTTGTTGTTGTTTCCACTGTCTTTTTTATACGTGCTGTATGTGTATTTCAAAACACTGTGACCACTCCACAACTGAATGTGAGTAAGATTAGCTCTTGATATGAACTGTTAGTGGCTGCACTGATTGGTAATCAGAATTAGAAACATCTCCAGCTTTACTCTATGGCTACCATGGAAAATCCACTCTAAGTACGAAGGGTCACAACAGGTCTTGTTTCAGGAGGATGAATTGCATGAAAGCTTAGGAAATTACAATTCATCCCCAACTTGGAGTCTAATCTGAACTCAAGCAGAGTGTGGTATTTAACTTCAGTCACTTGTCTATATGTCTAATATCTTCTGTGAGATGAACCGGTGCAAAACTGAACCAGTCCCCCACAGCAGAGTAGACTGGAGTGACTGAGGAACAACATGGAGCCACTATGCACAACTCAAAACTTTTCAGTATCAGTCTTCAATCTGGATTTCCACTTAAAATATCCATCCCAGAATATGAGGTGTTAAAATGTTGCATTTATTTAACAAACCAGCCACTGCATAAACAGGTTCTCAATTATTTATGTGAAAAACAAAGAAATAAACAAATTTGTGAGATGATTCACAATCAGTTCTGTAAAAGGATTAATTACAAGGAAAGTTTTGCCTCAATTTAGATTTTAGCCCCAAAAGACATTTCTGACCTTTTACTTGTGAAGAACAGACATACCAAATGAACATTGTCTCAGGCTTAGTCATAGAAATAATAAAATTAAAAGTAACAACAATAGCAACAATAATGGAGGGTTAAAATTGTTTATTTTCTGCCTTCTGAATATAAAGCCTAATTTTCAGAACTTTTGGGTACCCAGAGGAACCGTCTAGTAAGATTTTTCAAAAATCTGCCAAATCTAGATGAGAAGCTCAGCCCTTATTAAACCTAAGTAAATGGGAGCTGAGCTTGATGAATAAATGGGATTTAAGCACCTGCTTCCATATTTTGCTGAGTAAGAGCCTAAGAATGCATTCTAAAAAATAATCCAAATGTTTTCACCTTGGATGGGAAAATAAATCTTTGCCTAAATGATATTTCAGTATTTGGACTATCAACTTGTCAGTGTTTAACTCAAGAGTATATAGCACACTCATGCCTTGTTGCCCAAGAATGGCCTAATTTGGAAGGAAAAATAACCAATGAAATATTATATCTAAGTCACAAAAAAATGTTCTTGTAAGTAACCTAGAAAATTACTTCTTTCCCAAGCTGAAAGAATAATTTCAGAAGTCTTGAGCAGATCAGAGCAGTCTGAAAGAATGCATTAGAAAAGACTAATTTGCAGAAACACTTTTATCAATATACACCCCCCGCAGTCTTTGTCTATCACCCAAACTTTTATCCGAGCAAGTAAAATCTAGTTATCTTAGTTTATTTAACTTCTCCCTCCGATATGTATTCCAAACTGACAGAATCAGGTTTAGGCGTTCTTCTGTACGTGTGTGTACAAAAATAGTTGAAAAAGCTCTTGTTTACACTTCACTGAATCTATGCCGCACCTGGTTACCAGCTCTTATTTGCAGCATTCCTTATAGGAAATTTAAAAAGCTGAGTTAGTCACCTGGAAATGGGCCATCTAAACAAGGCTTCCCTAAGTCATGAATATTGAGAAATGGAGTCACTTACACGACTGGTTTTGAGAGGAAGAGGGAGGGACAGGCAGGTTCATTCCCTGACAAAACTTCGCATACTTTTTGGACAGCCCTGTTAGAGAAGGGGCGTTATGGGCTGATTTTCTTAAGCTACTTTAGACATCTCACATCTGTCAAAGGTGTGATTCAGAGGACCTAAGTCAGCATCCATGTTTGGTAGAAGAAGGCTCCAGAAGATGACAGAGAGCAACTAAAATGGGTGCCTGCGGCAGCCCGAGGCAGGCACTAACCGCCCCAAAAGACCTCTGCCACATCTTGTGTGTTTATGTTGGAGCTCCTAAAAATACGTTATGCCACTCGGAGCTGCCAATTGTTGGAAATCGTGAAATTTGCCCATCCCATAACTGTGAGACTGTCCTAAAAAAGCAGTAATTTAAACAGTGCTCTTCTCGGTGTTTACTTTGCGAGTATTTCAGTTGTTGCGCCACGTTTTTAAACTACTCAGCCACAAAATCTAGAAACTTACACGAAAAGATTCTCACGTAAACATTGTCTCCTGGAGCTGGGACCTCAAGTTAACATGAAATAACTTGAGCCTTGTGATAAAATCATGAGAATTGGCAAGAAGAGCATCTATTCACCTCAGAGAAAATCCGTCTCGTTAAACATGTAACTCTTGGTTACCAGGTTACCTCTTGGGAGCTGGAGGGGTGGTGGTGGGGAATGATTTGGCTCTGCCAAGGAAGGCCCTGGTGCCTGTCACGGGGAGCACCTGCACGGCAGCACAAACCCCGGGCAGCCACCCTGCCTTCGCTCTGGGGACACGGGCTTGGGTGCAGGACCTCTTCCCTACAATGAAGGCAGGCGTCCAGGAGGCCCCAGTTGCAGTTGGGGCTCTCTGGTGCTCTCCCAGGAACATGGAGGCCCCATGGCCACCTGCCTCCCCGGCCAGCCGGCACCCGCTGCTCCCATCGGCCTCGCCACGGGCCAAGGCCGTGAGGGCCCAGCCCCAAGGCCGAAGCCAGCCGGTGCTGGGGGCCGGTAATGCTGGCAACGGGACTGCTGCCAAACTGGGCTCGCCCCGGGTTTCGGCCCCCGGTGTCCCCCGGTGAGGCCTCCCGCTGTGCGGCGGGGCGCCATGAGGTGGGGCCAGAGCACCGCAGCCGGGCCGGGGATGGGGGTGCCGCTGCCCCGGGGGGCACGGCTGCCTCCTGGGCGCCCGGAGAGCCAGGTATGGCCGCGCTCTGGTTTTACTGGGTGGAGAGGTGGGGACTGGGCTGCCCTGGCCTTGAGACCCGGCGGTGGAGGAGGTACGTGTGTCTGCCAGTGCCCAGCTGGTGAGGAGCTGCAGGCCCAGGCCACAGGTGCCACCGAGCGGGCACAGGTTTCCTCACACGCTCTCAGGAAACCTCAGGTTATTCCTTATTCCCCTTATTTCCCCCCTGGGTTTATGGCAGGGAACGGGCACCTTTCCCTGCACGCAGTTGCACCCGGAGCCAGGTGACGCACCGCAGCCATGGCTGTTGTCCCGCCATGAGTGCCATCAGATCATTCATACACAGTTATTTATCACCCACCGTAAAAATGATCTTTTAAAGATACTTGAAAGGAAGGGAGGAGGCAACCAGACGTACTTCCTTAGCTATTCATATCTTGCAGATAAAATGCAAAGTCAATAGACATAAGCTGTAGTATATAACCTCATCCTGTACTTGATTTATTGCAGATGGGAATCAACTAGAAACTGTAATCACTTTGAAATTTTTACTACTGACATTAAAATTCCAGGTTTGTATACATACATACATCTCCACGTCTTGTGGAGATGCTAAATACAATATCAGCTAATTTGGCATGTGCTTTGATTTGCTGGCATTTAGACATCCATGTTAAAGGTAGATAACAGATCTCCTATAAAATCCTAAGTAATTCATGCATTTAAAGATGTGTTAATTTATCCTCCTAAACTTATAGGTAAATGTTTTCAAAACTAACGAGGATCCAGCAGTCTTGAAAACAAATAGCTTATCTAGCTTCCTACATAGGAGTTGGGGGACCTAATTTTAGGTAACTTTTTTTTTTTTTTTAAAACATGTGGTTTTAGAATAATATCACATTGAAGTGTTTTACACATCTTTTTAACTGTTTTATATGAAATTTTTTAGGCAATTCTAAATTGACCCAAAAAAGGAGAGTTGTCAACAAATTTAACATCTGTTTAATTTCCCTGATCAAATTAGATTAAGGCATTAATTCTCCTTCTTACTTTTCACTGGAAACTACCTAAGTAGCAACTTGCCAAAAATGCATAAAGGTGTTTAGCAATTATGTACTGGGTATGTTTGAAGAGATCAAGGTGCACTCACATGTCCTGTGCTATGGATATCTCTGATTAGCTTGTCATCTACTCTGAAGAAGATGTAGCCCAACTCTCCTATACCGTGTAACAGGCCAGCTGTTAGCTGTCTGTCAAGCACCTAAAGTGGACAAGTAGTCCAGGAGCAAAAATGTCACTCCTTTGATCTGGCAAGGAGCAGCTGCTGATTTATAGAGTAGGACTTTGTTCTTCCGTTCTATTTTACTTTCTTTCCTAAGGCAGAACCACAAAATCCAGCAGAAAAAAAAAAAAAAAGTGCCGTTCTCTGCAACATCAACAAGCTCTGACAACTGCAACAGGGTTTTTCTTGGCCCTAACAAAGCTCTCAGGCATCTCCTTTGACGCTCACCTTTTTTTTTTTTTTCCTTCTTTTTTTTGCAATGCGGTAGTTATTGTTTAATTCAGCTTCTGTAAATGGAATGGACTGTGGCCAGCAAGCCTGGGGCATAAACACACCTGTATGAAAGAAGCCTTATTGTAGCAACCATCTACAACCAACCTGCACATGCACTACCAGTTCGTGAGTTCAGAAGGAATGTTCCATTTTCCCTGACAGTAAACTTTGCCTTAAGATAACATTTTTTTTTGTACCCACTGTCCTCTCTTGACCATGAAGCTTGTACACTTTTTCATTGTTATTAAAATCTGAAGAAAAAAAATATGTATTTTTCTACCTGTCAACCAGCGGACCTCAGGAAATTGGATCCAAAGAGCCCACTTCAAAAAAACCATAGCCAAAATATATTTATAGAAACAAACTGCTGAAAGTTTGAGAACTGCTGATCCTAAAGGTGCCTGTTCTGTTTCAGAGACAGCAATGCAGTCGCAGCCACCTCCAGCTTATGCTGTTACAGATTCTCCTCAAAAAAAAGCATTTTGCAAAACAAATACTCAGAAAGAAATAGCATTTGATGCAACTAACCAGACCGCGGCACTGCCAGCCCAGAGTCAATGCTCCGTTCAGTTCTTTCAGACTCAGAAGGTCCTGAGCAGATTCTATGAGGTGATCAGTCACTGCACGGGCTGTTAAACTCCTGCCTCACCCATTGGAATAGCAAGGGAGTTTTCCTTTATTTCCTTTCTGATCTGTTTTCAAGTTTATTTGCTAAAAAAAGAAATCTACAGGCCACAAGAAAAAGCTGCAGTATAACGCTGCTGAGCGGGAGAGAAGTGTCGTGTGTGTTTAGGGATGGGGAAGGGAAGCACACAGCAAGCTGTGCATCTGACCCTGGTATGTGTCTACACACATGCTGTGTTCACACTTCTTTATACTGTAACTTTAAAAACAGACAAAAAGGATTACAAAAACAATGATGGGAAGAGGTGAGGGTGGTGGGGGTGACATCATGACTACAAGATCTTTTGCATATATGTTAGCTTGTGGAAATAAATAAGAACTATTACAGCCAGGGCCCTAAGGGAGGCAGGAAAATGATGATGTACAGGATAGTATAAAATGATATATTAAAAACTGTGCTGTCAGTGGAACAATAGAATATTAAGCAAAAGTCCATAATAATTGGCAGATATTTAGCTGTAGACTTCTTTCTCTGGTTGGTGGGTACTAAAGTATACGTGAGAGGAAAGAGAACTAGTTGGGCAATTAGAAGTAATAGGCATAAATAATACACTATGTATAAATACATCCCCTCCCTCCCATGCTATAGCTCTTATCCAGATACACCTAATCACCTCTCAGTAAGTCATACCTACATGCTGGTATCCCTTGTGCTTTGCTCTTTGCACTGTCTGGTTACTGGAGATTCTGCTTATGTTAATCTTCTTTCTCTCTGTAGATGCAGAATCATCATGCATTTTTTTCCTTTAATTATTCCAAAACTGGTGGCAAGACTTTATCAAACCAGAGGGTCTAATGGCTTAGTAGTTAAAGATGTGTCAACACCACAGACTAAGAGACTACAGCCTGCCATATTATGGAATACATGCTCCACAGTAACTGAAGGCATTAGCAGTGTACAACTGTGGGACAGCTGTATTATTTAAGTGTACTAAAATGAAGAAGTAATTATACAGAGCTTCCCAGTGTCATCCTGGTGAGCATTTTACTCTCTCATCCCATTTTCTGTTCTCTGTGTCCCACAGGAATCGGGGAGAAATGCTCTAAAAACATTTTTGAGAGTTTGTTAGTGTATGAATGTGTTTCATGTATCCTTGTGTCTTAGCTACTGTAAGCCAAACTGGTTTGGAATCACAGAGTGGAAAAATTAAGAAGCCTATATGGAACCATTTCCTCAGCCTATCACTCCGTGTCCCAGGCTCCTGACCAGTGCTTCATTTCCCCCAGGGCTCAGCTCTTGCTCCCCAGCCTACCTTGGTGGCTCACCAGAGATAATTGCAAAGTACAGCTGGTAAGTCAGCGATAAAGCTTGCTGGTGCTCTGCAGGGGTCCTAGATGGTCAGATATGCTATGATTGAGGATGTATATGTGAATCTTACACCATTTCTTTTCTCTCTGCTGTTTTCTAGGGACTGAAACCAGGAAGGTTTGTGCTTTCTGAAGCACTTGAAAGGTTGGGTTTCCCTGATTTCAGTACTCAGCTGGTTTATGGGCAGAGTATCAGAGCAGCCTGTGCTCAAGTGCACTGTGTTTCAGTTGTTGTTGGCTATTAAGGTATTAATGTATTTTCCTTTCTTCTGTTAAAGGACGAGTAGCTGGAGAAGTCTCTCACTGCCACTTAAATATCTCATGTGAAAATTAAGCCATACCACAAAACGAAACTTGAAACTGAGCACATATTTCTTGAATGAAAACTGGCCAGTTCTGTAATGTGTTCCACTATCCCATATTTTGCATACAATTGAGATACCTGTTATGAAATGAAAGCCAATCTATATAACCTATCTAATATTTATCTTTCTTTATGAGAGCAGTTTGGAAACTCTGTGTGTGATCTTACATAATTTTAATAACTGGTTGCTGATGGATTTCAATACTAACTCTGACTGTTCTGACTGGTAGAGTGTTGAGGCTTAATTTTCAGGAGAATTTCACTAATTGTTCCTGCACTGCGTAGGGGTGAAGGCATCTAAGAATATGTGTATAAACCTGCATTTGAGCCCACAAAACTGATAATTGTGGGGCTGTATCCAGCAATGCTGATCACTGCAGCCTTGTCTAGTAAGGTACTCAGGTGTATAAAGAAAATTTTCAAAATGACAAAGCCCTATTATCTAAATCATCATAGGCCATGTAAAGCCAATCCTAATGTTCAGTGAAATTCTGAGTTAGAAGGCAGTATTAGCAAAGAGATGTTGACACTAGTGCCTAAATTCTAGGTGCTTTGCTCCCAAGAAGTTCCTGTCCCTGGTCAGATATTCCAGGAATCACCAGAAGGTGGACTTAGATACCTAACCAGATTTTTTTTTAAAAAAAAGAAACCCCTCCCTTAGCACTGAAAATTCCTAAATTCTTTAGGCATGCAGATTTCTACTTTTTAATACCTCGTTCCATCACCTTTTTTGCTGCTGTGTCTGTGCAAATCCCAACAGTGAGGCACTTTCTGCTGTAAACTATGCTCTACCTCTGAGTTAGAGGAAGAGAGTACATCCAGTCAGGATTCCTATGGATCCTTTTAGTGAGACAGACATCTTAGGACAGGTCTCTTCTTTCTTAAAACAAAACAGATGAAGTTCTCTTTCCTTTATAGCTGACATGGTAATTATTTGACTATTTGTCTGGAAAGAAGGAGATCAAGTTTTGCCTCCCTATCCTGCTTGATTTGGAACAAAGACTTGAGCGTAGGTCCGTCATATCCTAAAAGAATATCTGAATCACCCAGGTACTCAGTACAGTGAACAAAGGCCTTTCAGTTCTCATTCTGAAGATGTTCCTCCTGCAGTAAGTAATTATACAGTCATAATTAACGAGCACTTAACTCTCACACGTCTAAAGTTGGATCCCTAACCAAAAGGCTGTACAGTCAAGCCCTTGTTCTTATTTAATTTTGTCCTACTGACTAGTTGCTACATACACAAGAGAACTGGCAGTCAGGAGAACAAGAAAGACACAATAGTGAAGAAGAGTAAAGATGGAGCATTATGTTCAATAGCCCATTGATTGGGAAATTCAACTCACTTGGAACAGTTAAGACATTGACTTAAATCAAGACGAAGAGAAGACCTGCAAACATATACCCTATTTAACAAGTGAATTTTCTAGCCAATGAGCCATTGAGTATAGCACCCCATTTGCCTCTTTTGTGTAAAGCTTGGTATGGCTGATGTATGACAAGAACTTTGGCTGGATTTGGCCCCTGGGGAGATACACCAGGGCAAGGCTGATTTTGTGTTGAAAGTTGTGTGTCACTCTGGAACACATTACTGTCTATTTATCACCATACGTGTATTTGTGTTCCTGCTCCTCTGTCCTGGAGGTCCTTTCTATATAAAATAACATGAGCAGGGCAATATCTCAGTTTTCAGCCCTGCTGGGGTGACAGTTCCAACTTTCTCAGTTATATCCCATTCTAAGCAATTTTGTGCATGCTCACCAAGGGAAACAAATATATGTGGAATAAAAGATTTTAGGCATCTTGCGAGTGGGGAGCAGATAGATGATGATGCTGGAAAATTCAGTGGTGGCTAAAGATCAAGATTAGCTTAAACTAAAGTCTGCAGGGTTTGTGCTTGACACTCATGTGCAACTCAAATGATATACATATTTAAAGTACACATATATATTCATGAGGAAATATTTTGTAAAATATGCTACACAGATCTTTTATTGTGGCTTAACTGGTTTATAAGCCAGTATTATAATAATACTTTCATAAGAAGTTCAAACTAAGTTTTAGAACATCCTTAACCAACCTTTGAAAGCAACACAAAATTTAAGGTCAATGGAAACATTATGTAAAACAAAAAAAAAGCCTTTGAAAAAAGAAAAAAATGCCCCAAATTCACAGGCAGCATCTTCAAGCAAAGTAGTTCAGCGTTGTGCTTGTGTGCATAAGAATTTAAAAAGAAATTTAAAAAGAAATTAATTATAGATAGAATAAAAACATTTTTTTCATTTTAATTCAGTGTCCAAACAGAAGAAAACTTAGGAAGATAAATCAGTAGTTACAATAGGGGAAGTTATTCTTTGTTTTTCACTTTGGATTATTAAAATTATCAATGGCATGTGTACATTCCTTGGAACAATACACATTTTCAATTTCAATTTTCACTATTGATATTTTCAATAGTGAAAATATCAATAATATTTAACTGTAATATTTGACTATTTTAGAAATCAAATATACCTTTATACATGTAAACTTGTAAATTTGCATCCATGTAAAATAGAATAATAAAAGCAACGAATGTAGACACCCATTCAGATGAACTAGTAGAGTTAGTTTCCATTTCCTTTCCTTGATTCTTCCCCAGTTGTTATATTCAGTCTTTCCAATGTGACTATATTATCATCCACAAAATTTTTAGCATCATCGTAATCATAAAAGTTATACTTTATATCTTTATAAATCACATGAGGCTTAGCAGACCCTAGTAATGCCACATTTGCTTTAATCCTAGTAAATTCTAGCCTGAGACAGCGTAGCCTGTGGTGTCTCACCTGAGTTCTCAGAGACTTTTCAGGAAATGCATTAGCTCTGTGAGTTAGTGAAATAAATACAAACAAATGTAGTGGTCAATAGCCAAAGAAAAATTTAGCACCCTAAATGGGTTTTGACAGAAGCCCAAGTTGAAAAATCCAGCTGTATTTTATGTACGTCCCTTAACCACCAATCAGTTCTGCTGAGATGAGTGCTGCAGTTAGCTGCCTAATTTTTGATGCCTGATACATGTGTTCACAGTCAAATAAAATCATGTATCTAGAGGACCATTATTGCTTTGGTCCAAGAAACTAGGGTCTACAAAACAACAAATATGCAAACATCATAATGTCAAATCCCACATCCTAATTTGAAACAGAAATCTCGCAGTTCCAAGTACCTCATTGCTAGGACAAATTTGATGCAAAGATGTGCAGCTGAGGTGGTTACCTACAGTTCGTTTTGAGGTGTACTAAATACAGGTAAAAAATTGGCAGGTGAAAATTTTTGTGGGCATGTTTTGCATCCAGACTGAAAAGACCCATTTCATCCTTCTGCCAAATTTATCCCAAGTGCTACCTAGATCATGCTCTGTTTTCCAGTATAGCACAGTTCTATAATAACTGCTTAAGCATGCCATACAGTATTAATCTTCCTCATGAACTCAGTCCCAAACCAGTTTCCATGGAGAGAAATTAAGAGGCATGTACAGGCAAAGGAGAAAATATATGGCTAGCCAATGATACAGAAAGGCTCTTTAGATACAGAAAGGCTCTTTAGATGGGAGCTATGGTAGAGGGAAAGGATTTTTCAACTGAGATTGCAGAACTGAGGGGAGGGCAGCATTAGACAGCGAGTAGGGAGGAGAATATGAAAAAAAAGAGACATCTATGCTGAAGTAGGTTTTGACATTGTTTTAAAGAAGACAGTTCTGAAATTGATCCAGAAAAGGACGGTGGAAAGCTGCTGAAGTGCCTAGAGTAGGAGGTGATTTTGATGTGTGTGTGAGAAGGAAGCCATTTGGGACATTAGTAGGGGGGAATGAAGAACTGGGACTTAGAGTCCTGAGAGAAGGCAACTACAATAGTCAAGGTGAGAAGAGATGAAGGCAGAAGCAGAAGAGATGTACTGTTGAAGTGGAAATAGGAAGAGGGGCAGCCACTGGAGATGTGAGAGAAAGAGCAACGCTAGGGAATGCATGTGGATTTTGGGCAGTGCGAATAAATGTGTGAGGAGTCCTAGAGGGGTATGGGGAAATAGGACTTGTATTTCAGAATGTCTGAGAGAGTATTGTTGCTCTGGGCTTGCTGTCTGTTTTGTTCACCAGGTTATAAACCCATCTATATAAAATGATACTATCTAAAACACAAACTTATTTTAAACAATGCTCTGCTTATTGTAATAGTTTGTTAGCCAAGCAATCTCTGCAGTAGCTGCAGCTGTGGCTTGTTCCATCTCATCAGTAATTTTGACTTTCTTATAGTCATTAGTGTGAAGCTTTTCACAGTATTTTAAAATTATAAATATACTTTCCTCCCAGTTCTTGAGTTCTGTTTTGTTTGAATGGACTATGTGGCCTTTAACATCACAACAATTTGTCCTGAGAATCATCACAACATGGCTACACCTTGGAACAAAAGATGTGAATATGGTTCTGATAAAGCTCTGCAGTGTTTATTAAGAAGAAAACCACAACAACAAAAAAAAGGAGCTTTGGACAGTTTATGATTATCTATAATCAGTATCTTTCCCCATAATATAGTCTGAAGATCCAAGGCCTGAAATAGCACTCATCTGTGTGAGAGGGTGGCCACTACTTATCATGAGATGTTTAATCCTCAGTGTTGTTTGTTGTGTATGGAGCACTGAGTAGGCTTTTTCTTATGATTCTTTAAGCAGTGCCTGCCTGCCCTATGACTTTCCAAAAGACCCCAGGATGAGGTTAGCACGATAAAGAGCTTGATTTCTCTAAGCAACAGTCATTCAGACTGACAGCCCCCATTCATTTACTGGAGACTAAAGAAAAATATGAAAAAAGAGAAAAAAAAAAGACTCAGCTGTTGGACTGACTCCTGAAAGAGCAGCTACACTATCGTTACCACCAATGCATACAACCTGATCTTGATGTTGGCCTTCTTAAAATTACTATTTGCTATGAAGGCTTGGCAAAGCAATTTATAAAATGATGGGGTGAAAGTATGAGAAGCCCCATTAAATGTTTTTTCTTTCCTTTAAATGAGAGTGACCAGAGTAGGACTCTTCAAGTTTGACCGACTTACTACCTTTGTACATTTGTCTTAGATTTCCCTTAAAAGTAATTGTGCATTGTTAGATAATTGTACCATTGTGGCTTCTTATTGGGGAAAGGTATTATATCCAAATACTTGAGATAATAAAACCAGATGGATGTTGCCTGTCTGTCCGTCCATCTGTCCACTCAAGAAGCCTCTTTTTTAGAGAATGTAAAGCAGTGGTGCAAGTCATAAACAAAAAGGACATTTTTAAGAAGAAAAATACACTTAATTAAATAGATGCCAAAATTATTTTATTGTCAACATCCACAATATCCATGCTACAGTGATGTTGTGTAAGCATTCCTATGGAATACTAGTTCTCAGAACCGTAATGACTTGCTATTAGAAAAAGCAGGGACATATTATTAGTATCCCCACAGAGTTATCTTCTAAATTATTTATACTTGCAACACTTCCATGTAATGGCAGTTTTAAACTCAAGCAAACAAAGCAAACCACAGAATAAAGAGAGGGGAAGAGGATTGTACAGAACCGCTTTTTGAATGCGTGTAGTTAGAAAGGCGAGTCAAACAAACTAATCAGATTTTGTTTCCTCCTCAAATCCTCGTGAGGTTTGCAATAGACAGCATCAAAGCTTTTTGGGGTTGTGTCACCTTGATAAAGGATTGAACGGCACTGTATCTGTTCTATCTCTCACATCTAAAATGCAGAGGAATGCAACTTTATTTGTCTGGTGCAAGTTTGCTTATTGTCTTTGAAATTCCACAGCAGACCCTTGACAAAAAGCTTTGCTATCAGAAGGGTGCAAATAACACCAGAGCCTGTTGTTTTTATACAAATTTAGCATCGTGAATTACTGATTCTGCTTTCCACACTGCTTTACTAATATACAGGGGAACGATTAACACTGTAGCACTCAACCCTTTATAGAAAAATTGAGATGGGATACGTCTTATTTAAAAACAAAGAAACTTCACCCAATCTCAAGTCTGCTCAATGCAGAGAAGATTTGGGTGCAATTGAAGAGAAAATAGTGCAGACTGAAGCTCTAACAGTCTCCTTCTGGTCTTAAACTGTTTACATTTATGAACATATAAAGATCATACTGTTCACTTTCCACTAACCCATCTATGAAGTTTTGTCTTAACCGTCAAAACAAATTCTAGCTGAAATCACTGTCTTATTAACTTACTGAGCAGCTAAATGTGGTTACTTTAAAAACAAATTTCTACCCCACAAAAAGGAAGAAAAAACATACGGCATGTTTTTTTTTCCCCTCTGTAAAAGGAGTCTGTAGCCAAATATTCTCAGCTTTTTGTCAGTCACAATACAAACAGGTTTTAGAAGTATCCAGTTATTCTGAGTACCTCTTTTTTCTGAGCGTTTGGATTAAGGTACCCGTAATAAACACACAATGAAGATGCTGGCCTTCTTTTAAGCAAAATGACCCTTACATGTACTAAAAACCTTATTTGCCTTGTGCTACTTCAGTTGCACGCCAGCACCCTCATTGATTACTGTGGAGTTACATTAGTTTAAAATTGGAGTAACTGAGTACTGGATCAGGTCCTATAGTCAGACATATGTTTTCCACTAGATAATGGCTACTTATATATTTATGAATTTTAAAATGCTTTTCAATTCAACTATCATTGTTACTATGTGCAGGAAGTAAAGAAGTAAATTGCAACCAAGCTTTCAGGGGTTTATTCCCTCATGAAGCACTTGTATTGCTAGTGTCAGGGGAGGGCAACTGTATAGTGCCCTCTACATAATAAATGACACTGTTGAATATTCTTAAAGTAATGTCTGTGTGTGTGTGGTTTTAGGGACGCAGCTATTGTCTGTTGGATTTTACATTCCTAAATAATATGCCATCACTTCTTTAGCCCAGCTTCATGGAAAGTTTCAAGGAGGTTTAAAATAATTGGTACTCAGATCTATTCTGTCCTGATCACCCGTAGAAACAGCGAGTACTCACAGGGCAATAAACAGCTTTCAGGCAAATGTGTAACACCAGTGTCAATTGGAGTTATGTGCAGAGACTCAGAGCAGAAATAGTATATGGCTCTCCGTTCCTGAACATGACAGTCATAATAAACCTTAACCTCGACATTCCCTGCTTTCCTCAACCACAGCTAAAAATGCTACACACATTTATACCATCTAATGAACCAGCCATTAAAAGGAAACCACAGATCTATACCAATAGATTATCAGGAAGAGAAGTGTGAAGTGAATACTTGCTCATTGTAGTATCATGGTAGTTACAAAGAGGAAAGACCTAATACATCATCATCATCATCATCCTTTAGGACGAGTAGGGGATAATCTACTGATGGAGGTTCCACCAGCTACTAAAATAACAGCTTGTAGACTGGATGGTGCAAACACACAGTGCAAAATCCGAGGGGACAAAACTCAGACTCACCGTGGTGAACCTGGAAAGAGAATGCCGGATGCTTATTTTACTCCTCTTTGGGGGCAGTACAAAGGAAGTATAGACTATGGATTGAAGTAGGGGTTTGGGTTCAAGTGAATTATGTCTGGTTTCGGAATCTACTACATATTCTTTTTGTTAACGTGTATAAGCCAGTTCATTGTAGATGATGATGCTGAAAAGAATTGTGAGGGTATAAGACTTGCTCTTTCAGAAGCAAGTAAGTAAAGAAAGAGTAGGAGTGAGTGGAGTTTAGAACTGACTCCTTTTCCACCCACACCTCCTTCAAAACAGGGAAACAACCAGCACTGAAATAGCAACCTATAGCAGAGAGTGGTCAGTAATGAATACACAACACCGTAATGAGCAAAGGCAAAATAGGAAGCTCTGCTTTTGCTATGCCTCAGAGATATATTCCATGCTATTCCTACAGTTTTACTAATAATCAAGCCCTTAGTCTGCCTGATGCTCGGCTTCCTATCAGTTAATGATATTAATAATTATTTCTTCCCCATCTCAGGTCTCATTTTCCTTATGTTGTCATGATACATTTTGTATTGGTTTTGAGACAATTTGACAATGAAGGGCACAAAAATATCTAGATGCTAACATATCCATGCCTCTACACTGCACAGGATTTACCTTCCTCTGATTGAAATTCTGATGATGGCTGAGGGTCTGATTGCAGTAGCTACAATTACTAGAGTCTGGTTTACAATTTGTTCTGCAACTATTATTCAGATGTAACTTTTCAGAAGTCTTTCTAAGATTATTTTTTTTATGTGGGATAATTAGGCCGATATTTAAGAATTCTAATCTCATATAAATGCTCAATCAAAACACATATTTTCCTGTGAGCTAAAAATGACTGGATTTCAGTTTTGATTCTCAAAAGAATGTTATTGTTCCTGCAGGACGTGCAATAGAGCATAAAAGAGCACTTTACCTCACCATTTGAATTGGATGAATTTTTTTCTTCTTCTCTTTTTTCTTTATTTTTGAGTGTTTAATTGATTATTGTTGTCTAAGGTTTTTTTCCTTATCATCTTTATCTTCTCCTCTAAGTGTGGATTTACTGCTTTTGGAAAATCTACAACAAGAATGTTGTCCTCGTTCTGTGCTTTTGATTTAATATATTTAATTTCTAAATAAAAAAATACATGTTTTCAATTTCAGGACCCATTCAGCTAGCGGTCTCTCTGAAGGGACTACCAAAGAGGGCACCACTTAATTCTGAACGTATTCCAAGTGATGTATTCCAGTGTATTCTGGTGTGTATTCCAAGACCCACCGATTCGCCTCTCACAAGCCACAAAACAAAAGCTGGTAATTGACTTTTGGCAAGTACTGATATGAACTGGACTAGAACTCATGGCTGAAATTGCAAGTGTTTTGGTATATGAAATACTTCCTTATCCATAAGGTAAACACTGTACCAAAGTGGTAGACTGTATCAGGTACATGTTTTGTAGTGTGGCTTGTAGATGTGTCTCTGTGATTTCACATGCTGGTGAAGAGTATTGAGGACTGTAACACCTCTGTGGTGATACAGGTGTTACTGCAGGTATCTGCAGTCATCTGCTGTTCTCTCCATGTTGTGACCCATAAAGAAAGGAAGAGATGAACAGAAATTGTTACAGTCCTTCAACTTGGCAACAATGGGATTCCTTTCCTTCCCAGTTTTCAGGAAACTGCCATACCTCTATGTGTTGTCCTGCAAATGCTGCTTGAGTAACTTATTGCAAGGGCTATTTGAGGACTGATGCAAAATTCAAAACTGAAATCTGTGGAAAAACTCCAACCCACTTTAACAGGCTTTGAAACAGGAACATGGACAATCTGAAGGGGACTCTAAGGGAATGAAACCGCTCTGAAAGTCTGTCAGCCCCCAGTCACTGCCTCACAATACCTACATAGTGCCCCAAAGTGACTTTCCAGGAAAGTCAGAGAATGAAGCAGCAAAGCGCAATTAATGTTTAGGAGAAAAAGCTTTAAACTGTTTTAATGTTATTTTTATGGTTTTCGGCCTAACATATTTTCATATTATTTTTAGATATTCTTATCTTGCTCTATATTATATTGTCATATAACACAGAAATATACGAGATTTAAAAAAAGTAGCTTTTGCTGGTTTTCACCAGCTTACCTTTATTACTTCAGAGTTTAATTACTTAATGTTTTAGCACCTCTGTGGAAGCACACAGCTCCATCTCAGTGTTACAGCCTGGTAACTGGACACTGTTGACATGGTGAATCCAGTTGCTGACTTCACTGCTAATACTTATTGTCAGAAAGGCTGTGCAGACTGTTATAACCTTGTCAGGTGATTGAATAATTTAGGGGACAGAGTTCCAAAGCTATCCATGTACCTAAAACAGACATGTGGTTTGTGGTATGTATAAAAGCATGCAAGGGCCATTTGAAATTGACCCGCTATTACGTGGATGTTTTGCATCTGAGCTGGATCTTCTAGGAACTGCTGTATTATGACCAATAAGTCTAGAAATTAGGTGTCCTGGAGCAGTTCGCAGAAAAAGGAAAACCAGAAATTTCTGAGTAAAGTTGTAGGAGCATAATCACTTAAAACTAATGTAATACTGGGTTTCAGCAGAACAAATAAACCTCAGTCCAGGTTCATAGAGTGATTCTGGACTTGTCTTTAATTTTGCATTACCATCGTGTCGTATTTCAAAACTGAAGGAAATGTTATAGCCAAGCTGATGCTCAAACCACAGCACTGCTTCTGGGTTTGTCTCTGTTTTTTGGAGAGAAACAAAATTTTACATTTAAGTGGGAGTTTTGACATGTAAAAATAAACATTAAGTCGTGTGGCTGAGGAATAAAGCTCCTCCTCAGAACTGCTTTTATGCAAACACGACCCTCCAGAACCTTGATGTGCCAAAGACTGTTGAGACTTGCTCTCCCTGATTTAGCAGTTTACTTAAGCGTGCGCCTGTCTATAAGCACATGGATAACTTCATTAACATGACTGAGAGTTAGGCAGGTGCTATGACAGCCTAATGGAGTTAGGCCTCCTCTGAAGAATGGGTTCTGAGAGTGTTTGTTCCTGAACAAGTCAGCCAACAGTCATCTCTTTGTTTTTGCTGATCAAACTATTTTGTCCTTTGTATCAGTGGCCTTTGATTAAACTTAGCAATGGGATACTCAGCAAGAGGGAAAAATTTTGGTTCTAAATAAAATTATTTTATGTCATTATAATGAAGGCCATAGACATTCACCATGAATTTTATAAAAAAATGTTAATGCAATGATTCACCTCAGGAAAAACACTCAAGGTGTCTGTGAGGAAGATGGCATGTACTTTTCATCCAGAAAGAGAGTAAAGTCTGAGAAATGAGGGATCAGAAATAAAGCTAAATGTACAAGAAGCAACTGAGGAAAGGCCTTATCTGGAACCGAATGACTGGCTTTTTCCTGACTTTACCCCCCAGATTTGAGTAATGAGACCTTCAAGGCATCAGCAGGACTCGTCTTTCCCTCCACAAAACAATATTGTTCTCTTGTGTAGTAATGAACTCTGAACTTGTTTCTTTCCTCTTTTTATAGCTCCCATTGACTAAACTACTGGGCTTTATTAGGCAGTGAAAAGTTAAACTTGGGAGAAAGACAGACATCATAGAAAACATAAATGACCTCACCAAATTCAAGACCTTCACAAAAGTGTATGGTGTTAAGGAATTTCCATGTTGTTGTAAACATAATAGAAAAAATCCTGATTTCTTTTTGAATCTATAAAACAGAAATATTCCCATTGTCTTCCAAAGCACTTACTGGCTGGCTTACAGGACACTGTGCCCATCAACATAAAATATATACATTTTTGAAATGTAGAGTTGCTTTTAAAAGGTTTTTTTCTCCATGTAAAATAGCATATTCTTCCTACCCAAAGAAAATAGTCTCTATTAAACTTGCAGGCTTACAAATGAACAAGGCCAGACAATGTAAAGAGCTGTAGAAACTTTTTTGGGGATTGATTTATGTTGAAACAAGCCAGTGAAATACAGCATATTTTATGTTGTCTGATAAAAGATGGTGTATAAAGAAACCCTTCAAAATGCAACGTTCTGAAAATCACAATGAAAAATGAATTTTTAATAAGGCTTGCCTCAGTGATAGTCTTGGCCAAGAAGAGATTCCTACTATGCAAGTGCAATATGGAATTTTCACTTGAGAAACTCTGTATGGACTGTGTTTTACATCAGTCACTGAATTTACATCAGTCACCTGAATTCCTTACCATCAGGTAAGGAATATAGGAGAAAAAGAAATGACAGAGCCTGTAGAAACCAAAGAATGATTGCAATCTCTTTAAGACACCAAGCATATTACAGACTATAATTTTTTTTTTATTCTGCATAAATGCCCTTCTATGATGATCCAAACTTATTAATCTCTTTCTGCTTCCCTTGTTAGTTTTTAAGATGAAACATAGAATTTTCTTGTTTCTGACATCTTTAAATTAACCCATACTCAGCAGAAGATTAACATCAGTCTCTTATTATTTTATTTGTTTTAAGTGGATAAGAGCTTTGTTTTAAGCTCAGTTTCACCCGGAAATTGCTCTTTTATCATTGGTAACATTGAACTAATGAGCTCACCATTCCAATTTTATCCTCTAAATAGCAAAAAAAGGGAAGACCAGCTGAGTTTTCTGACAGCTGTAGAAAGGTCTATCGTTTTAGATTATTCACTTTTGTATACTGGGCACTAGACACAACTGCCTCTTTGAGAATTCTGACTCAGTAAGATTTCTGCCAAGCCAGGATTCCTGATTCTTCACTGACCCACATCTTGGGTACATACACCACTTAATACAAAGGGGGTACAAAATACTCTTGGTATACTCCTTGTTTAATAGGTAGTGTGGGCTTTTGTATGCATTGGGTGGGAGAACATCCACAAGTGTTCTGCATTTGCAACATTTACAAATCAGCTTTAGTCACATCTTTCTGAGCAGAAAGATTTTACCAGAGCATGTGTGCCTTTTAGGGATCTTCTGTTCTTCAAGCACTTCTATTCCTTCTCTTCACTTATTTTTGATGCTAAGTGGTAACAAAAGCTAATTCTACCTTTACTTTTCCTTTGGGCAAGATTTTCACTTGATGTAAATCACTTTGGTTTAGTTATGCTGATCGCTATTTTAGTGTTAATTTTTGCTATTTGGCAACATGCCTCAGTGTCATGGAAAGCACCCACCACAGCAGTATACTCTGGGTACCTCAGTTTGAGCACCCGAGTGGCAGTAAGGGAGTTGAGGCTACAAAGAAGACTGTTTTGGTGCATTTGTTGCCAAATGGAAAGGGGAACTTCTTAAGAATATATTGACATGGTGTTCCCTCACACCTCAGCCCAGAGAAAGATATCAGGAGACTAACACTTTAGGAAACCAAGTTACCGGATTTCCGTATTATACAACATTTCTTCAACCAGTAGCACATCTTGAATACATGCAGTCCAGTGTCAGCAGGTTTTGAAAGTTTCAGAGAAGTGAAAGTGTGTTTGCCACCTTATTGTCAACTCTCCAGGGAAATAAAGTTCAGTGTAATATGCACAAGCATTTCTAACTCGCAGCATCTTATGGTAAGACCAGTAGTAGTGATCAGCTAAAAATCTTTAAATTGTGCCAGACCCACTTTGCCATGTTTATGCCAGGGATTAATTTGGCCAATAAGTTTGGATAGTATCTGGATTTTAAAAATTCAGTAGATCTGTGTTGGTTTGGAGCTGGGGCCTTAGTTTTTGGGCCAACCTTTCCTATTCTAACTCAGAAATGTAAGTAACTGAAGCAATTAATACTATAACTAGTATTTTAACAGCCACAAGAGTCTGGTAAAGCTATGGTATTTTCACACCAGTTTTCAAGTCATCTGACTTTCCCTACAGTTTACAAAATTAAAGTTGCCCTGACTTCTTCTAAAATATAAGGAGGGTTAATGTTTTTTTTTGTTTTGCTTTTACCAATCTGATAGATCTTTTGGAAAAGAAAAGCCTAAATGGTACATAGAATTAGAGCTCTTAAATAACAAATAATACTGTACAAGACTCTCTTCCTATGTGTTTTCCTTAGAAGTCTGTAGGAGAAGGGGGAAATGAAAGAATTCAATGAAACATAAGCAGCAACTAAACCTTTCTATCCTCTTCAATTACACAAAAATAGGAAGGGAGCATCATTTTCAAAGGAACAAATGTTACACAAGACATGCCCTTTAAATCCTTTTTAAGGCTCTGTGACCTGTAAAACTATCTGCAATATCAGCAACAGAAAGCCTTCCACAGAACAAATGCTTATGTTTTATGTGTACTGTATTTGCTAATCATTAGTTCATAAGCAAGAGCAGATATACAGTGTGCTATAAATAATGGCGGGAATGTAAAAGTGAATTGATCTGTCTGGCTATCTAGTAATACTGCTGGCAGAGAACCAGTTTTGAATGGCTGCCAACTACCATAGACCCAGCCAGTGATTTGTCTAGGGGTCTTGCCCTGTCAGGCAGAAAACAGTCTTAAGCTGAGCTCCCAGAACTGTGAGCACCGCCTACTGCTCAACAATGAGCATTTCCTGCAGCGTCCCCTTTACCCACTTAGTTAAATAGCAGAAAACATGCACGAGTTACCAAGCTATGAAACCAAGCATCTAAAAATATTAATCACTGGATGGAGAGGTCAGCGTGCTTGTGAACTGAAGTGAAATACATTGTTCAAATTGACTGTGCACACAGAGAGTGAGAAACTGGGAGTGAGATCCACACAGGCACGCAGGCACACACAAATACGCTGAATTTATTCTTTCTCTGTAGCCCTTAAAGCATTCCACAAACGTACAAAGGTACGGCAGTCACTGTGCCGAAATCCTCATGGGTGGGGTAGCAAACAGCCAAGAGAACGGAAGCGTTTATAGCGATCTAGATATTTTTAAGAGGATAATTATGCTAAATAATGTGATTGTAATAGAAACAAATGGGGTGGGGCTTTATTACAGGAAAGAAAGGAGATGGCTCAGAAGCAAGTCCTGACAGCAAAACTATTTCCCCATCTCTAGTGCAAATGGAGCAAAATGGTGGGCTAATTTTCCCCTCTTCCTTTAAGTCAGTCATGCTGATCCACTTACTGCATTGCTTGAACTAGTTTTCCCTGTGTATAAACATGGAAAGACAGCTCAGGCAGCAAACTCACCTCGGGATGCCTTGCAGGGATTCAGTAATGTGCCTGCTTGGCACTGTTTCTTGTATCCCTCAAGGCTGTCTCCCAATCTCTTTGTAAGATCAGCCCTGGCTCAAAAAAAAAAAAAAAAAAAGAAGAAGAA
>NW_015090839.1:12959498-12981998 GCF_001431845.1 Calidris pugnax
GAGGAGGAGTTAACAACAAGGTTAAAAAACTCATCTCACAGAAGGTTCAAATCAGAAGCAGATCCTTTCGGTGCCTTCTATAAGTATTTTCCCATTTTCTGCTTCCCTATGGGCTCGTTCCGTGTCCGCTAAGAAGAGCACAGAAAGCAAGCAAAAGATGATTACACCCCCGTGATCTTTAGGTCAGGTCTTTTTTTTTTCTCCAAACCAGGTTTAAAACTTCCTACTGTCTGTTCTAAACTCTGCTATCTGATCTCCGCCACCGACGAGTCACCCACAAGCTACCTGTAGCCAGAACATGTGGGTGTGGGTGCGGTGGTGTGAGTCTTGGATTCACTGACTCTGCACTTCTGGGGGATTTCCCCACTCCAGAGGAAACTCAGGCTGCCAGTTCGTGCTCCTTTTGTGTTGCTGGAAGGCTGCAAAGGCGCTCGTCATCTTGGTCATGGAAATTGATGGGAGCTAAGCCCTAAGCAGGAGTTAGGAGCACACACGTGGAGATCAGAGCTTTGGTATTCAAACCAGGAGAAAACCTGCAAAGCATCCACTGGAAATATTAATACAAGATTAATTAAGCTTCTGTTTAATTCTTCTGCTAGGCAGATTTGGGCTGATCTACTGTTCAAAGGGAAAATATTCAACTATCTGCTTATCCTAATGTCTACTGGAGATCCTAGAAGTACATGTCAGGCCCCGGCGATACTATTCAGAAGCTTCTGAATTACTTTCTTTTCCTGTCTGTGAAGTATACGCTCATAACTTGCCTATTTTTGTATTCGCATTTTTATGGATCAAATTTAGGCCCAAAGTTTGTGCTGTAAAGACCATATGTATATCTTTTCTTGGACCCCTGTGTAGAGCACAAGCACAATCTGAGAAAAGAATTTGGCCCATATGAAGGGATTGTCAGGTTTTAAAGATGTGGTAATTACAAGCACACAAGGAAGCCATGAAAGTCTGGATGAAAAATTCAAATGAGCCAGCAAAGACACAAATTTGGCTTTGAACTAGGAAAGCACTTGCTTTGATCCTGATCCTTTTGGGCTGCAACCACAAGTACTGACAACAAGCCACATGTGTATATTGAAGCAGCTGATGGGGCTGACTGAGCGCTGTGTCCACTGCCTGCTCTTGCTCCTCTGCATGTTCACATCTGGTGGATATTTTGATATTTGATATTTTTCATTTTATTTGCAACTGGTGGCTTATGGGATTGTGAGCACTGAGGACTGCAAAATTGAAAGGTTAAGGGATAAGAGAAAGATGGTGAACACGGTGACACTGAAATTCTGAAAGGAAAATTACTGAGTCTGGGAACTATTGTATAGCAAGTATCTCAATCCTCCTTATCTCTTTCTTTCCCCAAATGGATAACAAAATGCCTCTGGCCCTCTATAGGTTCTCAAGTTTGGTATATCTGTGCTTTTCCAGACTGACTCAACACACCTCATTTTGATGTTTTAGAACAGTACCTAGGAATTTTCCGTAGACTGGTTTTGAAAAGTTTCCTAGTAGTTTGTAAAGTGATAGATGAAGGAATTTATTTATTTATGAATCATTAGCGTAGTACTTCTGTGGCAGATAACCTGGGGCAAATTTTCTGGTACAAAATTGCTAGAAAGTGTGCTTTTATTAAAACAGTCTGGCCAGAAAAATTGTCTGACCATAGAAGAATACCCCAGTGTAACTATGACTTTGGTAGGAGAGAGATGGGATGACGTGTCCTTGGAACAGCTACGTGCTGGGGCAGGGGAAGGTAGTGATGCAGAGAAAGAGGACTGACTGGGAAGACCACAGCAGCCAGACACAATCTGGTGTGACAGAGGAACAGCAAGACTTGTCCTGGTTTATCTGTGCTAAGGTTCACAGCCCCCGAGGTCTGATACCTACAGCTGTATTGAAACCCAAATCTAGGGAAAAACGACCAGTTTGAAATCAGGTAAGGTGTAAAACCAGCTCAACTTACTAGATGTACTTTTCAAGAATTGTTTTTAAGCATGAGGATATAGGCACATCTCAAATATTCTTTTTGAAGCCCCATTCATTCAGTAAATCACACAGGATGAGGAGAATAGATTCTGCCTTTATACCTGGTATGACCCCCACCAGGCCAGGACGGTCCCACAAGACACCGTGGCCCGGGACTCCCTCCTGGAGCACGGCTCTCCCCCTGCTTTCCCCCGGCTCCAAGGGAGCAGCAATTTACTGCTAGCCCACACTAGCTGCAGATTATTCCAACATCTTCACTCCTCCCCCAAATCCGTTCATAGCAGCTTGTATTTTGAGAGTACAGGGGAAGAATCTCCTCAAGAGATAACACATTGAAAATAAATGTTAGCTTCTATAAAAGGTACAAGCTTAAGTATGCCATGCCCACTGCATTTATTTAAGGATACAAGTTCCTTCAAGCAAAATGTCAATATTTTATTTCCCTCAAACTCTGAAATTGTGTTATTTTAGTTGAGGATTAAATCAACTCTCTGGTTTTATTTGCTAATTGCAATAAACCTTCTCAAAGGAATGTAATTTGAAAGTTGTTTTAAATGCAGATGGCACTAGATCTTAGTCTACAGAGTAAACCAGAAAAATACTTGCTAATGGTTACTAGATTTACTTTCCCAAACTCCCCAAGTATTATGTTTTATGAAGGACTGTGTCATTCAGTTATACTTGCACCATGACAATGATAACTAGCATGGTGCCACGGAAACCGGAAAAATGCATTTAGGGTTGGGCCTATGCATCAGAGAACAGAATCAATCTTCCTAATTAACTGCAAATTAGCAATCCCAAAATGAGTGGGATCAACCTGTCTTCACTGGCCAAGAATCATGTTAAGTATATAGCTTCCTCTAAGTGCCTCTAAATTACATTTACGCCTGTATAAAGTAACATTCTTTTAATCTAATGCTGCATTAGTGTCACTGTTCTTAAAGTTATTGCGCTGTTTTAAATTTCAGCAGATAGGTAGACAGATAGAAAGATAAACAAATTAATAGACAGTTATGGAGATAGCCTGATATTCTGTTATTCAGGGCTCAGAGTAGCTCATAAATCACACTGAAGCCACAAACAAGGTACTAATTAGCATAAGTCTCTGGAAAGAAAAGTTTCTGTTGAATGGCGAAATTCTTTAAGGCCACTGAGCAGTAGCTATTAATAAAGATAAAAATAGTAAATGCAGAATGGAAGATAAAATGCAAAAATAGGACACAGTAGATATTTGATTAATTCCATCCCTAATGATCAAAATTGCCAAATAATGTTAGGCTAAAACTAACATTACTGATATACTGTTTTTACTCTTTAGGGTGTATGATCAAAAAGATCTTGGGTATTGTGAGAGTACAAAGGACTGACCTTGGGTGAATTAGCTTAATTAGTTAATGCTTGTAAAGCACTAGATGGGTGTTAAGTATTAATTAATTATTAATTATTATTGGGTAAAGATGGGATTTGGAATCCCATCGCTGGTACATGTGCCCCATCCTTCATGCAAGAGCTTCGTGGGGGCCCCACTGGTCTCTGCTGCCCGCGTGTCTCACGCGTCCCAGCAGGGCTTTGGAGAAATGAGGAGACTTCAGGCAGCTTGTCCTGGTGGCTGAGTGAGATGTTGGACAGAGAGACCCCGTTTTCAAGTTTGTTAGTGTCTTGCTTTGTGATTTGGTGAGAGAATTTGCAGTTTTAAGCCGAGCCAAATTCTCAGAGTGAGTTTGTTCCTCAAGGAACTGAGTGTCCAAGTTCATCTGCATGTAACATGAGGTTCAAACTGCTTTCCTTTCAGTGCTGTTGTGAAACTAATTTTTTCTTCTTCTTCTTTTGCCATTACCTAATAATGGTCATTATCTGTCTCTTTTATTATCATGATTTATACTGGTTAATATTTAAAGTGAATAGTTAGCTTTTAAATTGCAGAGGAACCCTGGAAAAGCTCACAAAAAATACCTCCTTCTGAGGTATCCTTCCCAGTCACCTTTGCCCAGAGCCGTTCTTTATCGAATGTTGGTAATGTTCATTTCAGGGTTATTTTCAGGGTTATTCAAATATTAGTTATTGTAAATCCCACTAATACATTAGACACTCGGGCTAATATTTTCCTTTAATTTTAGTATGATACATAACTATTGGTAAATGACATTGAAAGGAACGTAACATTTAGCTACATTTTACTTCACATTAGCATTGTCCAATTTCTCATGTTTTAAATTTTTCTGCCTGGCTGCAGCCTAGAAGAAAATACATGCTGGAATAATTATATGAACAATTTAGATTTAAACATATTGAATAGCAGAAGAGACCATGCCCGCCCATTTGTATTTTTTTCCCCCTTTCTCCCCGCTAGTCTGGAAGATGAGTAATTTCTCTCCTTAGAAGCATACCTAATAGACAAAGCTCTAATGCTTAGAAGGGAGTGAGGGGAGGAAAGCGCTTTATTACTACTGTTCAGATCAATACACAAAAATCTCAGGATGATAGGGTAATTAAAACACGCACAAAGTAATTCATCAACAGCCTTTCACTTGCCTTTGGAACCGGCTTTCTGATCCCTGATGTTTTTACTTGCAGGGATTCAAGACAGCTCCCAGCCAGCGTTTCCCACTTAGCTTACAGCCCTGGTTTTCATTCACAAACAAGACATAGTGTTGGCCTTGCGATGCTGATGCTTCGTGCTTTTCCATCCCTTCCCTGCTCTTTGTCTGGTGTGAGATGCTACCAAGCAGTGAAATCTACCTAAGAGCTAAGAAAAAGGAGAAAAAACAATCTGCGCTGTTTGACAAGTGAGAAGTTCAGCATCGGCTAAATCGCTGATAATTATATGCTGCTGGTTATTACACTTGGATTGTTTATAAGTGCTCCTATTAAAAAACGAAATAACCACTCCTGCTGTAATGAATAGATGCAAGAGCGTTTGAAACATTTTCATGATTAAAAATAATATTAAAACTGAATTTGAGTTATCTGGGGGAAATGTCTCATTTCAGAGCGGGGCTGTGAGGAGCAGCGTTCGCGCCACAGAGCCCCACTTCCTGCGCTCCCAGAGTCAACTGTTATGATAATTACCTTGCTGGCATTCCTGTTTTGTTTCCCAGACCCCCAAATGTTTCTTTTCTAATGACAGAATTCCAGTTGTGCCACTTAAAAAAGGAACAGAGTACTTCTCATAAAGCACTCAGATCCATACTGATTAGCAAAAATTTTAAATATAACTTGAGCTGAGCTTGACTATTGTTACAGGTAAGGACTGGGGATCCCTGAAAGCCACGGAGTCAGGTCTTCATAGGAGTTGATTGTGTATTAATGTAGCAGAAAGGCTAGGAAAGATTTATGCACTGAATAGGCTGGAGTTTCTGCAGAAGATTTAACCATATTTCTTTGCTTACACAAAACACAACCCCCCTTCACTATTTATCATTTGCCCTGTAAATACCTGCTAGCCTATAAAATCCCCTGTTCTTATTTTGTGTTATGATGGTGCAGAGGGTGTCAGCTAAGGATCAGTCCCCTTGTGCTAGGCTAAACATGCTGATAAAACAATAGAGCCCCCACCCCAAAACTTTCCCAATCTGCATATCAGACAGAGCTCACAGGGAGATGTGAGGGGGTGGGGGTGGTTTGGGAGGATTAAGTAACAATAAAACAAACAGTTTTGCAGAAAAGCAAGAGTCACTTGCCTAACCAAAGACAGATGGGAGTGATTTGTAGGCGCAGGTAGAGGCAAGCTTTAAGGAGGGATTTAAAAGAGGATAAAGGTTAGCTTCACATGGTTGGCAGGGAAGAATCTCCCCACACATGATGGGGGACATCAATACAACCAAATGAATTCGCAGTTGTTCTCGCTTTGATTCTCCAGTCGCTAAATAAATAAACTAGGTTACCCAAGTCAAAGCAAGCAGCGCAGGCACCCATTTCACGAGGGCAGTCCAGCCTTCCTCTGTGATTTTTTAAATATCAATGCACTGTTTTTGCTATTCTCCCTGACTGACAGAGGGTCTTGGTGGCCAAGGCTGCTCCTGTCACCTTCCACCAGCCTCAGCAAGGGCTGTACAATGGGACCACATTTGTAATCAGCTGCTTTTTGATGTTAAGCCAGCCACCCGGTTCCAAAACCGTATCTATGGTCATATATGCTTATAGTCACTATATGCTTAAAAAAATACTCCTTGTTTTTTCCCTTCTTTTGCCTGTACAAGATGAAATACAATACTCAACAAATTGATGAAAGGAAACCAGATTGAGCAGTGTATTTCAGGGTTGCTAAAAAACAAACCACTTCTTGAATTTCTTAGCCTGAAAAATAACCCAGCTTGGGTTCAGATTTTCAAAATGAAACACCCAAAATATTCACTCTTGGGATGAAAATAAGCATGAAAATTTCAGCTCAGAATCTAATTATTTCAAAGAGTTATTGGTCACTGAAAATAAGTGCTGCTTAAAATGAATGTAATTCACACTTGTTGTTATAAGAACAACTAATGAATACGACACATTTAAAAATGAATAAAAATTATGAAGTTTGATGTGATTAATGCAGTATACATTCTTCAGTAAACAAGCTTAAGTGAAATATTACTTTTAGTAGAATATAATTCATTCTAGTAATAAACTTGAGACCACAATTTTTGCAACCAAAAATAGTGACATCACTAAGTCTTCTCTGAGCCTTGAAAACAACAGCCCATTACAGAAAATATATTTGTATTTCTGATATCTCTTAGTTCCTCCATGTAAAGAAGAGGTTATTGTAGTACTACAAAGTACACCACAAAGTATGGCAGTATTAATATTGTCATTTTTAGATGGAATAACTAAGGCAGAAAGAAGTAAAGTGACCTGCCTAAGCAGTTTAGAGACACAAGGGAGAAAACGCCCATGTCTGCTGGGCCCCAGCATACTATTCACTTGGCTACATTGCCACTTGTGCTGGCTGCTATTACGGATTACTTGATTTAACATCTGAAATTCTAGGATTTCAGTAGGATAAGTCCTATTTATCCTAGGATAAACCTTATTTATTTGATATTGCTTTATTTGATACAAGTTTGATCTCCTAAAAATAAACAACTTGTTGAAGTCAGAACATAAACCATACAAACATTTGTGTGTTGCAAAGAACAGGAACTCTATTCTTCCATAAATATGAATTCTGCAGGGGACAGCATCCTTTCCTCTCATATGGAGTCCATGAAGACCTTTTGGTCCCTTGGATTTGTGCAACCAGAGTACCCTTTCCTCTGAATGTTATTCTCTGTCATTGATCATGAATGTGAACAGCCTGATTTGTGAATATGAGAAAAGTCATGCAAGGAAGAAGCTCTGCTAGCATCGGCTCCATGCTCTCAACTGACTCACCTTCTTATAGTTACTGAAAATAAATATGAAGCCAATTCAGACAGGCTGCCTCTCATCTGAGCAAGGCCTAGTGGGAACTCCTCTGGGATGGAGGTAGCCACCATGGTGATGCAGGAGTTGTACCATCACTGAACTTCCCTACCACATTGTGGCATGGACAACCACACGCATGGTGGCATGGTGCTATCAGGGGGTACTAGTCCTGGTGAATCTGCCCCTGTTCCTGGTGCTGTGAGGAGATTCTCATGGCAGGATATGTACCACTTCACTTGAAGGCTGCACCTGACTCCATTCCCAGTTGTGAAGATTATGGATCCAACTGTCCTTTACCTTTGCTCTAGTCCAAGCATTATCACCAACACCAGTTTTTACACAAATGCTAGTTTTAGTAAAGAGAAATTTGGCAGGAGCTGAGAACAAAAAGCAAAAGTTACGAATTCTAAAGACAAAAATGCTTGTTTCCTCCTCGCCTCCACGCTTGAACAATTCACAAAGGGCTGACAACCTTTTCATCCAGCTCACCAAAGACATTATTATTGTATACGCTGCTGAAGTATAAGGTGTGTCAAAAAATATTTCACTGGAAAAGGGACAGGTAAAACATTTGGACAATGACCATATCCAACCCAAATCTAGCCTAATAAGAACAGAAAATCTGAATTCTCCATAGAGCACCTTGGGTTTTGGCATTGCAGTTCAGAATTATGGCCTAAGAGATTACGAACAAGCAATGAAAAATCTCAAAGCAATATGCACTCATAACAGAAATCTTGTCTCAGACCTAGCTATGTAGTACTGTGACCTTGAGCTAACATATTAAATTCTCCTCAATTCAACAAGTACTTGAGTAATACCTTTGCAAATTTTTTCACACTTCCAACCACTGTTGACATGATTTTCATGGAGCAAATTGGAAACACTGACTGTAAGATTACATAAAGGACTTGTTTCACATTACACTCCCTCACAAACCCTCACAGTTATTGACTTTCCCAAAAGCTGAAGTTGCTATGCCCTTAAAGAAGAGGTTAGGTTCATTAGTTCTGTGATGGACCAGAAGGTAGGGCACAGGGACATTCTCAGGTAGAATAACTTAAAGTGTGAATATACATGATATCAGCTCTTCCTTTGTCATGAGCTGTGCGTGCTCTCTGGAAGTGGAAATAAGATATATCCCATCTTCAAGAGGTAGATTGTCCCAGAAATGCTGCGTTTACCATGAACAGACAACATGCGTGTAAGCAATTACAACAGAGTGGCTGGCATGATACAAGTGCATATTATACTTTACTTCATGGTAAGTGGTGTGGCCATAGCCTGCTCCTAAGATGGACAATATTGTACTTAAAACTGAGCCTGCTTTCTTGGCATTGTCACCTCCAGTGTCTGGAATACGAATGCAGTTGGGAAGTGGTGATGAGGTAAAAGGCAGAAGGATTTCTCAATTTTTTATTAGTTTGATTCTTCAGATTCCAACAGGGCCAAGATTTCACCTGGCTGTGCTAAGAAGGAGTTTTTCTGATCTGATCTTATTTCTACTCAGGATATGGGTAGACAATCATAAGCAAATGATTTACTATTCCTGACTAAGAGGGCACTCATCAACTAAACCTCAGTGACTGGCAGCACACTGCTGATCTCGCTACATAGTAAAATAAGTTTGCATAGAGCACTTCTTGGGGGATAAATATAAGAGAGAAGTTGAGAAATGTACTGGCTAACCAGGCATCAAACACGAAAGACAAATGAAGAATGTGCATGGAGCAGTGTAGTGTGCTTAATCAGCATTGACAAAGAATGCTACCATCTCATGGGCTGCTAACCCAAAACTTGGTTTGGACTGAGCTTTTGAGGACAGAAACTAAAGAGAGACAGGGAATTATTATTCTGATTTCGGGTAAGCATACTTGGACTCAAGTTCATCCTGCATAACATCAGTCATTGGAGAGTCACTCCCACCAGCCTCAAAGTAAGGTAAGTACTTTCACAGAGCAAGTGAACCTGTCATCCAAACTGCCCTCTTAAAGTGCTCTTCTTCATCCATATTGATTAGAAAAGGGCAACTCTGCACTTCAATAAGTGTGGACTAGAACCAAGAAAAGGAACCAAAAACACAGGTCACGTTTTGCAAGGTGGATACTATGGGATACTATGTGGATCTTGATGTGAAGCAGCAGAATTTTAATAATATAATGTCAAACTGGGAGCTTCTCCTCATAAGCAAATAAAAAATAGACACAGTTTTCAGAGACAGACAGAAGACAAATGGCAAAGGCAGGAAAAGTAAGAACTAATCCCCACTTTGCAGTATTGGACCACCACAGTAAACTGTCCCTGGAGCTGAATGTGAGCCCAGCACAGACAGATAAATCAAGATCAATTCCTTGGGCATTAGCCTGCTGCAATCCAGAAGAAGGGCAATAGATGGGCAACAGGTCTGTTAAGAGAAATGTCAGCTAAGCAGGAAACACTGCATAGCAAAGGCAGCATGGACCTACAGCCATAGTGTGTAGGTACAAGTCCAGCAATGCAATAGACATGTAAAGCAATAGCAAAGAAACAACCCCTGAGAGCTCATACACAATGTCTGAAAAGAATTGTGACAGCACTAAAATGACTAAATATAACTACAAAATATCATCCAGAACACCCTACCAATACCAGGATGACAGGGACGTACAATGATCCATGACTACCTTCACATTGGAGCTACCCTCACCTGATGAGAAGAGACATATATATACAGTACAGAGTTTCAGCATAAAACCAACCAACAGGATGAAGACAGAAGCAAAGTAGAAGAAAAAAAAAGGAATATCCAGGGAAATAAGGATTGGAAGACTTGCTCAAAAGTCAGCACACTTGAGATACTTTGGTGTCTCAGAAGTTGCAGGAGACATGGATGCCAAGTCTCTAGACTAAACTACATGCTAGCAATTTCTGGTCCTCAGTTGAACGCTTATTGGCACGAAAGTCACAACAGCTAGTAACTGTTACAAATAAAAAAGAAGTAATTCACTGGAACTCAGAGGAATAATCAGAGGTTGTAAGCAGAAAGAGTTTGGAGATGGCCCTGAGAAGTCATTCTGCGTTACACATAGCGCAAAGCTTAGCTGTTGCTACAGAAGCTCTATAAACAGTTCTGATACACAGCCAGATTAATTTGGGGAGCATTTTCTATGTACCAACGCATAGTCCATGAAGCAGCTACTGACTTCATTCATTCCCCTGCCAGGACAGGGCTGAGCAATCTCCTACCACACGCCACGCCGGTGCTGCGTCATAATTCAGCCATCAGGAGGTGCTTACAGAGTCAGAGCCGTCAGGAGCCGCTGCTGCCTGGAGTCAAAGCCTATCACCTCTGTGACACATCAGAGCATCAAAGGCTCATAAAGAGAGTGCCCCCAGGCCACTCCCAAATTCAGGTCTTCTGTGTGGCAGTACCGCTAAAGCACTGAGATGCCTTCGCTTCAGCTGTCAGAACTGGGGTGTTTTGCTGTCTGGGTATAAAAACACCATTTTCAGGCTGTCTAAAAAAAATAAAATTATACGAGGAGCAGGGGGAAAGAAGTGCAAAATGATGCTTCCACCTCACATAGCAAACCTCTCA
Organism: Calidris pugnax; assembly: GCF_001431845.1. Taxonomy (NCBI): domain Eukaryota; kingdom Metazoa; phylum Chordata; class Aves; order Charadriiformes; family Scolopacidae; genus Calidris; species Calidris pugnax. The sequence continues at coordinate 12,970,459 of NW_015090839.1, forward strand.
AACTAATCAGTCATAGGGGAGGCCAGGTGTCATTTTTGACATATTATTTAGCATCTCTCTTGTTGTTTTATTATTTTATTTTTCTAGATAGATGCTGTTTTACTAATTAAGGAAAATGAAATTTCCAGTGCTTGGAATTCAGGGGTGGCCTCCTCTGTGAGCCAATCTCACTGTTCTCCATGAACAATTTAAAAATAGAATCTAGTTGGGTTTGTTGTTTTTTTTTCTTTCTTTTAATTGGTATCACTTTGTCTAGCGCACAAACACACATGGCTGTAATTTAGTGAACTCCAGTCCTCCTCTTGTGGCAAATTGATAGGATAATTTTATTATGAGTGGAACAATGACTACAGGGAGTGAGGGAGAATCTCAGAGAACTACACATAATTCGGTTGACTAAATGTAATACTTGCATTATATCAGTAGGTAATGAAAACAGCGCTGAACACTGGCAAAGCCTAAACCATTTCTGATTCCAGCTCCTGTCAAAAGGCCACCCCATAAATCATACCTGAATTTTATTTAATGTCAGGAGCCAGTAATCTGACAGAGTGCAATGAGGTGTTTGGACCAAAAGACATATACTAAGTCATGTGCTCCATAGTCTTTGTAATCACAGGGTCACATAATCCATCTATGGATTTTAATAAGTAACTGATTATGTTCCCTTTAGTGTTAATTATTTTACACATCACTTGTTCCTGGTTTATTGACACTATTTTAATATCTTTATCACATAAAATTACCAGTATAGCCAATCAGGATTAATTATAAATACGTAGCCTGTGGAGAGATTCTGTTATTTCCTTTTCATGCCAAAATGTAAAAGACACAACAGGGTCAGCGTCACATTAGACCTTGATTATTTTTGTGGTGCAGCCAGTCTCCACCAGCCTTGTTAGTGACAGCAAGGTCAGTGAGCAGTTATTGATGATTTTTGATCAGCAATTTTCAACTGATTTTTCTTTTTCTACTGATTTCCTTTCTGCACCTGAAGAGGGGTCAGATCCAAACCAGTCTGGGATTCATCCTGCTCGCTGCCACTAATCTGCTAAGGGAATGCACAAATACCCTGCAGGAATGGGATCCAAATACTGAACCATCATCTGTATAGAGAACAATACAAATCTGTTATTTATTTAATAGAAAATAGTTTTCCTGGTTCCAAAGTTAGTATTTTGCTTTTTTTTTCAGTCTTTTTAAAAATTGTGCCAGTTAGTTACCTTTTAAAGGAATTTGAATTAAAGCACATGGCCCTAAACATTACAAAATAATATAAGACAATTTTATAAAATATAAAGCTTTGATAAAACCTATGCCCCTTTAACTACCCCTTCTGTGAGAAGAATAATGTTTTGTTTTGTCCTCCTAACTGAGGACGAAGGAGTGTTTTGCATTTTTTGGAGGAAGGTGAGTCTGATCAGTTTATTATTTTGAACCCCGGCTCGTTCATTTTTCTCACGAGTGTTTGCACAAATTAATTTTTCTTGCGTGAATGTTTGTGGGTAAATTCATTCCAAGACCATCCGCTCAGCAAAAAGCAGTGGTTTTGGGGATGGAGTGGGTGGGTGGGATCGTTACTAATGGGTTACCTTGACCACTTGTGCCGGCAGACTGATACCTTTGCACCAAGTGCTGTGTCCAGCAGTCTCAGAAGCAGCAGACTGGGCAGCAGCTATGCCAGAAGTGTTCATGTTAGGACATTCCTGTTGTGGGATCAGGGCTGGCATAAGCCCATACCCTTGTTCCAGTGCTGGTTTGCTTGTTAACGTGCTGATAATGTAGAAGGCAAGTACAAATACTGCACTGCTTTAGAAATCAGCAAGAAGTTCACATTTCTTGTACTGTCCTTTTCCCCACAGCCAGAGTGAAGCCTTAAGGAGTCTCTAATTGCAACCTTCCAAGTGAGGAATGAACAAATATCCCCATAACATAGTTTCTCAATGTTTGTGAAAATAACACTGAGGATCTGTCACAAATAATAGAAAACTGTTGAATGAGATAAAAGATAAAAGGCACTGTGGAATCCACAGTCACGTAGGCTTTGCAGTTAGCGGGCTGAGCTCCACAAAGGACAAGTAGGACTATGACTGTGACGATTAGTGCTCACACTGCACAGAGCACTCAGCTAGAATAAGAGCTACTTTGCCCTGGCAGAGTTCTGGGATGATCATAAGGCTGATGGAAGGATGCCTCTCCTTCAGCTCTCTGATTTGTTCCTTGAGCACAGGACTGGTTCCCTCTCTTGTTTTTCCATAGACCCATGTACTAGATCTAGGTATTCCACTAATTCCTGATTGTTCTGCTGTTCCTTAATACAGACCCACGTGCACATGGAGCTACTGTTCTCCAGATAAGATGGACTTTAAAAAACCTTATCTTAACCCATATCACATTTTTCTACTAGGCTTCCTAACAGTGATATTTCAGGGAAAGACCTGATGCAAGAGAACTGGGGGAAGAAGAAGTGAAATTTACCCTGTTTTCAACAACTTGCCTCTTCCTAATTCAGTAAGTTGTTCCCATGCTGTCTGTGAGGGAATAAAACCTGATAACATTCCTCCTTTTGTTAGTAAAATTTTACTACACCCACTTTCATGGAGACAATGATCAGAAATCATGCTATGTGGCTTAGGTGACCAATGGAAAAAGTGAATAATGATGCATGAGGGGAACTAATTTTGCAAGCAATCCGAGGCTCAGATTTATTTACATGAAACCCTCACTGAGTAATCAACAAATTCACAAAAAAGAAAAGAACCCAAGCCTGACTGAATAAACTACTCATTAAAAAGAGATTTTTTCACTCTATCCCCAACCATGTATTTCCATTATTTACAAAGTCCTGGGCAAAACCAAAACAGTATTGTGAAATAATTGACCCACATGGTCAAGTTCCTAGTGCATATTAAGAAAGGAGGGCAAAAGGGTTTGGTCCTTCACCCTTCACAACACAAATTCCACCATGTCCACAAGTTCTATAAATCATGGAATCACAGAATGGTTTGGGTTGGAAGGGACCTTAAAGACCATCTAGTCCAATCGCCCTGCTGTGGGCAGTGATACCTCCCACTAGACCAGGTTACTCAAAGCCCCACCCAACCTGGACTTGAACACTTCCAGGGGTGGGGCATCCACAAATTCTCTGGGAAACCTGTTCCAGTGTCTCACCACACTCATCATAAAAAAATTCTAATATCTAATCTAAATCTACCCTCTTTCAGTTTAGAACTGTTACCCCTCATCCTGTCACTGCACTCCCTGATAAAGAATCCTTCCCCATCTTTCCTGTGGGCCCCCTTTAAGTACTGGAAGGCCACTATAAGGTCTCCCTGGAGCCTTCTCTTCTCCAGGCTGAACAACCCCAACTCTCTCAGCCTGTCTTGATAAGAGAGGTGCTCCAGTCCTCCAATCATCTTCCTGGCCCTCCTCTGGACCTGCTCCAACAGGTCCATGTGCTTCTTATGCTGAAGGCTTCAGAGCTTGGACTGGAGTAGTACTCCAGGTGGGGCCTCACAAGACTAGAAGTTGGCCACGCTTCTTTTGTTGCAGCCCAAGATGCAGTTGGCTTTCTGGGCTGCAAGAACACATTGTCGGCTCATGTCCAGCTTTTCATCCACCAGTATCCCCAAGCCCTTCTTTCTAGGGCTGCTCTCAATAGTCCAGGATCCTCATGGGATTTCAGAATGATGAAAAGCTGGAAAATGCCATGGTGGCTGATATTGCTCTTTAGGAACTGCTCCCGACACTGACTTGAGAGCCAAACTACATTTCTTGGCAAGCGCCTTTGAATGATGCTCTTTCTGAAGTACAGGCTGCTTCCTCTCATGAGTCCTGTGCTGAAGCCAGCACATTGATCAGCCAATATATTTATTTATTTACCTGGGAACTTTCGCCACATTTGCATTCTGCTTTCTTGAAGTAAAAAGCTAACACTAGCACACGGCACCACCACTCCTTCGCTAATTGCTTATCGGTGTTTTTCAAGGAAGTTCACAACTCAAGAGGTCAACTTTAAACAGACTGAAATATCAGCTTTGAGTGACTAATATAAAAGATAAGATATGTCTGGAAACACATCGAAAATGTAATATCCCTCCCTTGTTTACCTTGCAAGGTATAAAAGGAGGAATAAAACCTACTCATGTTCCCAACCAAATACTGGAACAAAGCAGGTCTCGGACAAGGGCTGGGACACAGCAGCAAGTCTGAACTGAATAATAGTCAGCAACAATGATTATGAGTCATATACAAAGAAGGGAATATGTTTTCTACTACAATCACAATAAAACAATGAAGCAGGAAATGGAACTTGAAGCAAGCACAGCAAAAATATTCTGAAACAGAAATTTTAAAGCAGTGCTTTCTCTGCTGATAGCTTGCTGTATTTTGAGGTGGGTTTTTTGCAAAGGATGAAATCTGGAATTTTTCACACTGAAAACAAGATATATTTCTCCCTTCATTGGTAATCTATGAGATCTCCTGCAAGAAAACTGGAACGGTGACTAGGAAATCCCCTCCTGTCATGCAAGCTCTCTCATTCTGATATTTTTCTATTTCCAAAACTCTCCAAACCATGTGAACCTGCAGAAAATGTAATTAAAACAAATCTCAAAAACTTACATTATTATTTCATTTATGAGCTGTGAACTATTTATATTAACAAAATGATTTCACTCCAGTGTCAGGTGTCAGGTAAGTATTACTAGATTCTTTCTCCTGCAGAAGGGAGAACTGAATCAGAGAGGAATTAACTCTCAGAGCAGTGACTAACTCTTACACATTCTGAATCTCAAGAAAAAGGCAAGGAGAGCTATTAGACTACATTACGCTGGGAGAAGCAAGAAAGCTCCTTCAGTGAAGGGTCCAGGCCCAGTGATATATCCCTAAATTCCCTCCCTTTGTTGTTTTTCAGGCTGCGACCAGAGGAGGGGACACAGATGAGGAGGCTGTTCTGAAATTCACAGGGGACCTGTTTGGGCTGAGAGACCTGAGCAGACCAACATCATGGACTCTCAAGAAAAAACACCACAGAGGAGATGCCTTGGGAGGGAAAGGAAAAAGATGTGGGAGGGGAAGAAAATTCACCTTTATTGTGTGTTTGAGACTTAAAGGCTTGAATAGATTCAGACGGTCAGCCCATGTCACAACCAGAAACAAATTCCCCATCTTCCAGGAGCTGCCTCAACTAGTTCTTCCTTGGAAATCTCCAAGGAAAAACTCCCCAACAACAGCAAGGCAGCAATGAGGCCCCAAGGCTGTATTCTGGAGTTCTCTCCCTCCTTTCTCTACCCTGCAACTTGGCACTGCCTTGGCTAACATAAATGAACCTTCAAATATAAATAGTAAAATATTAACAACTTTCAGACAGCTTCTTTTCTTTCTACCCCAAGTCTTTTGGGTGAGCATTATAGGCTTGGCAAACTTCTTCTCAAGCAAGCCCATGAGACTTATTGCTGTCAGTAGGGAACAAGTCTCTGGTGAGTCATTGCCTCCAGTGCTAGCCCAAGAGAAAGGGGACCTTTTAGATGAATCTAAGTGCAGAAAAGAAAATTAATGGAGGGGGAAGGGAGAAGATGTTTCCGATACATGGAGGCTAATGGAAAATATACTGTGATAACAACATGTTTCCTGATTACAGAATAATTTCTGTAGGTTTGGTTTCGCATAAAGGATAAACCTGCCAAGCAGAAGAGAACTGAGCAAATATGGTCTCTATTAGAAATGCTTCTACACTGAAGTGCAGAAAGAGGGACCTGTGCCCAGAGTATGATTTGTAGACAGTGGGATTTATTATCCTCTCTCCTAATGGGTGGGAGAAAGATAATGAAAATCCCAATTATCAAGAGGGATGGAAAGCTCCGTTGTATATCTGAATAGGGCAATTAAATAATTGGTGATTCCTGAACTGGGGCTGTAGCATATATGCTGGGGATGACCATATTTCTCCCCAATGAACGTGGCTACCTGCCTATTTTTGTGTCAGTTTATTTGAACTGCACAAACTTGGTACATTGCTTTATTGTTCTTCATTAAATGCAATCAAGACTATGAATAAGATAAGACAACACTTCAAAGAAAAACATATCCTGTGACAATATAGTGGAGATCCTGATTTCAGACTTCCTTCACAAAGTGAAATGATGAGGCACAAAGGAGCTAATACAGTTGAACTTAAGAGGCTTCTATTAAGTCCCTTCCCCTTTCCTCTCTGCTTCGTTTACTTTTAAAAGACTCTGGTTGTTGAATTATCAGCACAGTGTTGGAGCAAATCTAGATCTCTGGAAACAACATTACTTTGAGCAAGGGTTACTCTTTCCAGAAATGCTCATCTGACACAGTGGGGGACAGAGGCACAGTGGCTACGGTACTGTCAAAATTGTAATTTTAGCGTCAGAGTGGGCATTTCACCAATCGGTCCCAACACTTCTAAACAGAGGAAGCTGGCAATGCTGCCTCTCTTTCCAAACACAAGTGGTGCAGCTGCACACTCAGCACTGATACATCCAGCTTCCTCCCACACCCCTAATTCCAGACACAGAGAGACCTTTTTGTTTTAAATTTGCACCAGTGCTAATCAGGAAAACTGTGCTAAAGCCAGTGATGTTTCACCAGCAAAAGCAAAACTGCAAGTAAGTGGAAAATCAAGTCTTTTTGAAATTCATTCAACTTACTGTACAATCTTTCTGGTTCAACCTGAAGAACATGATTTTTGAAAGGGCCTCAACCTGGCCTCCTTTCCTAGAGGTGCAATTTTGCATCTGCAATCAGTTAAAACCACAATTAATTACAGTCATAAACCTTGCCAATTACACATCCAAACGTCTGATTTGTGGAGCAGTTGGGTAGTTAGGTAACCACATATAGGACTTGCATTGAAATTGAACTTTGAGTCTGAATACAAAAGTTAGTATTCAAAATAGAATGCTGTTTCCATTTTTCTATATTTTATGCTCTTTCTTTTGTTTTTCGTTTTCTGCAAGAAATGATGGTGTGACTGTGATGACAGGGAGGAGAACTATGAGCTACATTAGGTCTAGCTAGAGACAGAAATAGCTAGGAATAGGACTTGGAATGAATTTGGCTTTATTTGTTAATATCTGTATCAATGCTATTTCCACCATGGCTCGTCCAGAATGTCAGGGTGGGGAGACAAAACAGTAACAAAGGAAATTTTCCCTGAAGGCTGGCTGGACTGGAAATCTATGGCTCTGCATCACATTTTCACTAGCCACAGACTTGCTAGAGAAAAGGATTGTAAGGTACTACTACATGAAGTAATTTGAAAGTTGAAGCAATGAAGTACAGTGTAAATAATTCACTTTTGGAGAGAGAGTGGGGGCAGTTGAGCTTGTGTTTAGTGGGTGGATCCAGTAGATCTATTACTGGCAGTGGAGGCTGCATCAGTAAAATCCATCTTCTGAAACAAAATGTTTCTTCTTTAGACATGGTGACACTATGTAGAAATAGCATATTCACACGGCAGCTATTCATATTACATTTATAAACATAAGAAATTGCTGACTAGAGAAAGGTTCTTTGCTTCATCAAGCTTTTTCTTTCAGTATATTTCATCCTTACCTCCCTGGTTTATCGCTATATCCTTCAGTCCTTTCTCTCCTGAGATAAAAACGTCCAGCTGTCTCTTAAACTCATTTAGATTACTTGCTTCGCTGGCCAATTATTCCATATGTTTACTACTGTTTCAGGCAGAATTATTTTACTCAATTCCCAGTTTACTCTTGATTTCCTAGATTTGCAATGTATTTCCAAGGTCTTGGACTACTGATTTGAACAAGTATTTCTTCATCGTTTGCATTGTTAAAAAAACATAGAAAAATTTAGTATCCTTAGAAACCACAATTAAATCAGTAGACAACTTTCTATGAGCAACAGAGGCTAAATGCAGGACCTTAAACCTTCTTTTCCTCCTGAATATATAGCTTCTGCTTCTTTCAGTGACTCCCTCCAACCTCTTGCCCCACAGAGGTGTCTATTGATGTCCCGAGGCAGAGACCTTCACTGAAACTAGTAGGTTCATCTCAGAGGCACCTAGCTTTTTTTTTTTTTTTCCCCAGTGAGAATAGACCTATCCTTTCTGGATTTTTGTTATAAATATATTCTTAAAGGAACAATATCAAAGTTGAGATACAAGAGAAAGTGCAGCGACTCCCAGATCACTTCTCACTTTGTTATAGTGCTCTTCACAATACCTGTAAGGTTTCTGCTGTCTGCTATACCTGTATGGTATCACTGCAAATATCGTCTCATGTTGCAACTGCAGTTGAGATTTCTCATGCAAGTTCCAGGTCCTCTTAACGTCCCCAGCAAGGGAAGGGTTCCTTATGCTTGATGAAAGTGGAGGAGACACATTCCCCCTCCACGTAAGAAGGGATGGTATTCTCCTTAGAAGCTTATCTTTCATCAAAGAGTGACACCTACATATAACTTTAGGTGGAATTTTGTTACCAGTTGCTGTGAACCAAACCGCATGGTTCATGAACCTTTCATAAGCTAAACCCTGCAGCGTTTACATAGCATTACCAGACACATAATTAAAAAAAAATAGTTGCTGCAACTGAAAGTCTACCAAAAAAATAGCATCTCATTAAGAATGTGCCCAAGGGCTGGAGTCTGGGGTTTGGGTTTGGCTCTGGCACTTTTCCCCCAAAATCAACAGGCCTCCACCCTGTCTCAAGATTTAATTCTGGGTCTTGGTGACTGATCTAACTACTGTTGGGGCTTCCTCATGAAACACACGGGGTTGATTCTTTCCCCATTTACACAGTAAACATGAGGAGTAATGTTGTTTGGGAAGTCTCCATCACAAATGCATAATTTTTTATGTTTTCAGTTTGTGGACTCTTAATTTTCCATAGCACATTTTCATCATTTTCTGCCGAGCACAGCTTAATCTACTAACATAAGGATTGCTGTTTTAGTTATCTTCCGTGGATTTTCTTGATGCAAGGCCCTGTCCAAGGCCTGCTTTCCATGTACTGAAAAATATTTCTATATAAAAATTAAAATTGCAAGGAATTTTAGGAAAAATTCAGTGAAAATATTCTGAAAAAACATTTTAATGTTTTCCAGTCAGGAGCTATCCAGAAGAAACCATCTGCTGCTTAACGTAAGCAAAACCTTCATAGTTATCAGTTGCTTTTTGGAAAAGATCAATAATATCCTAAGCAAGTGATGAGTAAATCTCTAAAAAAGGGTTTGCAACCTTTCTGATTTTCAAAGTCGTAAAACATTTCCATTGAAGATGTGTAGTGAATTTAAGCAATTGAAGTAGGCTGGGATTTTAGTCAATTTTTACGGACTGCTCAGGAATAATCCAGAGATTCCCAGATGGCAGACTACAGGTTGAAAACCACTGATCTACAGATATCATTTGGATAATCCTCCTAAGGCTTTAATATTCAGCTAGACTTGAACACCATCCAAATGGCAGTGTAAGACCAAGAAACTCATGAGAACCTTCTTTATATGAGATTTGTCATATATCTAGACTGAGTGAATAATGATACAAAGCCTATAAACAAATGAAAATTAAAAATAATTTAAAAACTGAAACTGTATAGTGTCTACAAAGTTCTACAGATACTGACTTAATGGATATACAAGGAAAGAGAGAGGTAAAAGAGATAGCTGAGCTTCTTCAGTTTCAAATAAGGTTAACTTAGGAATAAAATTAAACTTACTAATGCATACTTCTAATTTTTCCTCAATTTCTCATTATTTTATACAGGACCATGGCAACAGTCAAAGTATTGCATTTAATATTTACGGCAAGACCTCCATAAGTTAATATTTTATGTCTCCAAAATAGTTATTCCTTTCAAGATATTAATTTATTAAACCCAAACATATTTTCACTATATTTCTTAAAAACCATGAATCAGTTAGCGATGACTTATTTTTTAAACTAAGCTTTTTTTTCCCTAAAGCTTAGAGTTCTAGTTCCCTAAAAACATGGAGTGTAGGGCTTCTTACCTGTTGTCAAACTATCTGTCTATCCCCTATCTGCCTTCCCTCAAAAAATAAATAAAAGCAAATCTATCCCCTCTAATTAGAAATAGTTATTCTTTTTAAATTCTGACCTGGACCTTGAAATAGCAAAGTCTGAATTTCAAAGCCATATTAACTATGTGAGAAGAATTCTGCTCTGAAGGGTCTACATAACAAGTTACAGCATCAATAGTAAGCGCACTACAGTGTATCAGCAACCTGGAAAAATGCCTAAACCTTTCACAAGTATTTTCTTTCTCCTTTACAGCTTTTACCTTCTCGCTCTCACCACAATCTAACAGGGTGCTCAAGCATGCTGCCAACTTCAAGCACATTAAGTACTCCCTCTGCGATACATGCATGCACTATTTTCAAATATAGCATCACACATACACATGGCTGAACCTGGACCTGTGTCTGGAAATGTGATTCCTGTTCAAGGAACTTTCCATTCCTGTCTTCAACCTGATTTCAGAAAAATGCTCTTATTTAGGAAAGACTTTTAATCATACGCTTGAGCTTCATTCAAAACAATGAGAAAGATGGGTACAAGTGCCTAACTCTCAGAATAGTAACAATACATGTGCTCCACTGTTTAAAATAATTATGAAAAAACTAATTTCATAATTTTTATATTTTTTATCCTTTCTCTTCTATTAATTCTACTTGCCAGTTCTTGTATCTTTTGTCTGCTGCAAATTCTTTAACAGACTGCAGCAATGATGCTTATAATACTCTTTGTCCTTCATCGCCAATGTACATTTTCAGCTTTTCTTCTGCTTAGTTTGCCTCATATATTCAAGATGGACCAGGCTTGCTTATATCAGCCTTGCCCCTTGCAATTTTTGCTACACTCTGTATCTCTGCTGAGTTACAGTGGTTTCTTTGTCTTTCCATCAATTGAGATGTAAAAAGGGTAATTTAGGAAGGTGGGAGGATATGGAGTGGGAAGTGAGGATGAGGAAATATTCTTCAAAAAGTTTTCCCTGTTTTTTACCTTGTCATGCAGCTTTATATAAAAACAGCCTCCCATTGGACATGGCAGGCCAGGCTACTGTCTCCACAGCATACTATGGATTCCTTTCAACAAAACAATAAAGCTCTTGCTTAATTTAGGTGCACGCATAAATTTTATTATCTTCAATAATCACGGGTTAAAGATAAGCATAAACTGACATGCTTTGCCAAGTGAAAACGAACTTGCAATTGTTCTTAATGTTCTTCATTGAATCTTGGCCTAAAGATTGGCCACGCCAGTCTTCCACTCTGCTGGAAAGCATTCAAGACATTTGGTACTGTGTATTATCTCTCTGTGTCATCTAGTCTGATGTCTCCATACCCGTTTCTTGTTCACTAAGGAAAAGACTAAGGTTCTGCCTTTGAGTCTGATCCCAATGTGCCCCTGTCACTAAATCTGAACTGCAACTCTTTCAACAGCTGATCACATGTGAATATCCTCAAAAGCAATGTAAGCCTCTGGTTTGAACCCACTTAATTATTTATTTTTATGGTCGTGTATTTATTTTTAG
>NW_015090839.1:12986998-13089195 GCF_001431845.1 Calidris pugnax
AAACTGTGAGGAGCGGGTGTTATGAAAGAAACCACCTCCTCCAAATGGAAACAGTTCCATCCAGTTAAATACTTATTGTACTGCAAGGAATAGTATGTTTTAAAAATTTCAGTCAAAATATAGCCACACATAAAGCGAATTGCATTCAACAGCACAGAGCGTGATGGAAATCAGTGAGCCTACTCAGTGTGATAGCCATCCTGGAGCTATTAAGACATTTGAAAATTGGTACACACAAGATCAACAAACACTTAAAAGCCGAGATCTTATCAAAATTCACCTTGCACAGATGGCTTTTATTATTTCTAATTAAGAGTGAGGGACAATAGCACAACAGCTCTAACTTATTTAAATAATGTTCTACATTTTGGGGAAGAGAGAGAGAGAGAACTGGTGGTGTTTTCTGTTGATTTTCCCCCCCCCTCTTCAACATCAGTGATTCTACGGCTTTTAAATGTGAAGTGGACTGTTTATCTGAAAGTGTGCTGGCAGACTGCCACCATATTTCTAAGATTAAAGAAAAGATTGAAAACAATCAGCTTTCCGAGGAACTGAAACCACGACAATATGTTTCTGATTAATTTACAAATATATGTATATATTTAAGGCTAAACTACAGAACCAGAAAATTCCTACTAGTTAGTCTATCACAGGCATTCTTACACTTTATTAGAACAGACATCATATTGAAATAATAAGCATGGGAGGCCTTCGTTTCTTCTTTGATCTATATTACTAAATGTCTGACTGGCTCAGATTTAAAATAAACTTTGGTATGTTTGCACTTGAAAACTGGAAAAAGACCACAAGTAATAATTTGTTGTCAGTTTCCATATTCTCTAACTAAAAACTATCGTTTAGTCTGCACACTGCTGGATGCCAGGCGATGTTAGTCCAGTCACCCCTGCAGTGGCTAAACTTTCTTGTAGGAATATATGCTCCAGTATGGAGGGAATGATGATAGATCACTTCATCAGCGTGGAACTAGCTGAGACGAATTAAAGGTACAGATCACAGCTCTCTGTGCTTTCCAAATCTCTTGCAGGCTGGTGTCATTACAGCCTTCAACACACAGGTACGTAGGGGAGAAGGGTACCACGGAGATCCTTTTTCTCTGAACACCTAAGGTTCGTGATTTCATGCCAAATGCATCACAAATGTGAAGGCAAAATTTTAAGCTGTTTAATGATGGCTCTTCAGTGTTGTCCTCTATGATTTTAAAGTATTTTTTTCAGTTTAAATGTTGTCAATTTGCTTCCAATACATTAAATGACAATAAACAGTGCTGTTTAAGTGCCATTTACGCCCAGTGTAGCTGGATTTTTTTAGCCTTGGGAGCTTATATATATATCTGGGTAATAATTTCACTCAGACTGAGGTACAGATTAAAACATTTCATACAAGATTAGTTTATTTTCTTATTTAGAAAGCTGAATTCAGAGGAAGGAACACAGAAGGGAGTTCCTACTCAGGAGGTGAAAGAATCTAAAATATTCACCCTTAAAACACATAATGAGTACAAAATGCTATGGATTGTTACAAATGGCAGGAGTAACGAATACACTGACATCCTTTAACTTTTCTCAGCCTATTAAAAGCATTTCTTAATTGTCTGGTTAAACACGAATCTCAGTAACAAATGAGCTAATGCTCATAAAAAAAAGGAAAGAGCTTTGAAAATCTCGTCACCTCTAAAAATTCCCATTCTACTGAACATATCTCATCACTTTATTGCCAAGGTAACCATGGGTATCTCGTGAACTCTCCAGTGCTACTGGATGGTCAAATACCAGTGCTGCAAAACACCTTGTTCTCTATCTACACATGATAAGGCCATGCTTAAGACACAGGACTGAGCTCCAAAATGGATGCACTTCTGAGTCTACGTGATGACTGCAACTCATTTAGGAAGGAGAGAAACCACTTACATTCCAGAAGTTTCAAAATTCAACAGCAACAGAAAGTGCTATGAGCATTTTCCCCTGACAGACTGTGCATTGGTAGGGGCTCCATTTAAATCAAGGTCCTAGCTACCTAAGATATCACCCAACTCATCACATCGTGACCTTTTAGATCTCTTAACTATATAATGCCACACCAAATGGAGAAGGAGGAGAGGGACATTTACATACCAGAACTGGGGAACCAAGATTACTGAGCATGGTTTTAGAAAAGATTAAGGTTATCTCCTGAACCAAAAGATTTTCAAACTTTCATTAAAGTTTACCTGTTCAATCTAGCTCTCCTAGAATAAATATCCTTCTCTTGTTATGTGCATACATCCTGCCAGACACATTGCAGTGGTTTTCAAGCACTGACGCTAACATTTTCAGCAGAAAGACTGTTGTTACACCTTTGCTAATTCCTAGAGAAGAGCACTCACATTAAAAACGGTGAGCACCAAATAAAATACCTGGACAGACAGACTGAGCTGGAGAATCAGAGTTGTTGTGGGTGATCTAAGACTGAACACACCAACATTCAGTAACCCAGGGGCTTCCCTACTGATAAAGGAATAGCCATACTTATTACTGGGTAGAGTAGATCTGATTTGAGCCATATTCTGCTAGTTGAGCTGAAGCAAAGAGAAATTAAAAAGCAAAGTCAGAATAGATATGACCCAAGGGCCTAAAAAACCCATCTAGACCATATTCCTGACTCTTGCTGGTCTGATGAACAAAGGACCAGGAGGACTCACTTTTCTGTGTTTTGCCACTTTAAAGACATCAGGTAACACATTCAAAGAGACAAGCTGATGTGCTAAGGAAGTTCAATATACATGAGAGGGTTGCTGATGACATATGGCTGCTTTTAGACACAACAAAAAAGAAAGATGACCAGCTGTGTGGATTGCAGAATGAAAGCTTGTGAAGCATATTTACGGGGAAAAAATAGATGTTCTAAGGAAGGGAAGAAGGATGATTAATAAAGTAATAACATGCAGCATTGTGGTAAAAAAATTGCTATCACATTGGAAACAGAACAATGACAGAGAACCATATTCTCCAGTGCTGTTAGAAGAAAAACATTTTGTAATCTTTTATCCAACATTTTCTCCCAGAAAATTTTCCAGCAAGTAAATTAAAAGGTTGATGAGTGGCCTGTACAGTGATTTTGAAAATGGTGAGTATTCACATGGACAACAAGGGTGAGAATGAGCATTATCACTTATCAAATACAATTTGGCTCTATTTTCTGGGAAGAACTGGGGTTTCTGGTGAAAATGTTAATATATTACTGGTGTCCCAGTTTTCACTAAAGCTATCAAAAAATTCAGGGGTTTGATACATAAGAATAAACAGACCCTTTGGCTCTAGCCTTTCAACTCAGAATTTTCAGGTACTGAGTTCACTGAAAGTAGGATAAATAATGGGGTGATCTGACTTAAGGAATGGAGAAGAGAATCTATGGAGAAAATGGAAGAATATCTGATAGGGAGGGTAGGAAGTTTAATGGTGTACTTTGTAGCCAGCAATTAATTAATTAAATAAAGAAAGAAAGAAAAGAAAATGCAGCAATTAGTGCTCAATAGGAAAATGTTAAGGTTGCTACTCAGAGGACCATAAAGATAGCTGAGATAACTGGAAATAGTTCTGTTTCAAAGTTAGACTTAAATTTTGCGCATAGATTAAAAAGAGGTAAATTTGGTAGTTGTGGAAAAGATGAAATGATAGAAAAAAATTTAAACATGCATTTTAGATAACAAGGAAGTACTGGAGATAGGAACAGTGATATTGGAAAGATGGTTTTCAGGTCAGTCTCCAGGCATAAAGCACAATGCCTGGTAATAAAACCAAACAGTATTACAGCGATTTTCTTCTCCTAGATATTATATGATATCTCCTAGATGGTTGTATATAAAATCCTATTTCCATTGAGTCAGTGAGAGTTTTGCCATTATCTTCTTTAGAATTTGATTTGGAGCCTAATTTAAGAAACTTAACCTTTGGGTAAACATACGGAAATGTTACTTTAATCTTCTGAAATACAAAATCTGTATTACAGACAAATATTGAAGAGTTTTCTGTAATATTTTACAACTACTGTAGAAAAAGACTGAAAAGACAACATGGAATGCATCTGTAGAATAAATTGATATACCCCAACAGGGACTAAAATTAAAGACACTAGTTGAAAACCAAATTCTGTAATGAAGCCAACACAAAGAGAGTCTTTCAAACCACTAGCCAATCAGTATGCTAAAGTGCTCTCAGAAGTAATGAAGGCAAAAAACTTTACCGTAAATGCTGAAGTAAAAATCATATTGAGAAGGTCCTAAAGTGATGAACAGAATTAAGCTATAAGACAGAAATAATACTTTTAAATAGTTCTCTCTTTTATTTAGAATGAAATGTCTCATCAAGTTCTGCTTCGTTAATCCCTTAAAAGAGAGCTGAAGCAAAGATGGGGGGGTGAGAACACCTTACTGCCAACCAAGAAAATAATCAGCACTACTAAAAATAGTGTCCCTTTTGTTAATATCAATATGTAGATCTGGTCCCTTTTAATTACATAACAGAATGGACTTATCTGGTGAGCCCTAGATTTTTCTGCTCCAGATGTGATCCTTTACCTGGTAGCAGCTTATCAAAAATCTTTATTTATGCTAAAGATCAGCCCCACCAGCACAATTTAGTGGCCCATATCCATTCTTGATATGATACAGTCAGTGATTTTTAGGCAAGGTACTCCTAAAAAAGGGTTGTTGTAAATATCAGATCCAGGTATATGAAAGTTCTCAAATTCTGAATATATTCATCTCCACAGTGTCTTTTCAGGCTCACCTAGATTACTGGCTATGACGGAGGCAGATGATCATTTCATATCAGATCTTTTTACTTAGCCTTTCCAATTTGGAGTAGGAATTTGTGAGTCATATAGACATGTTTAGGAATGAAACCAACATTAAATATTAAACAGTGGTACCCACACAGTACAGTTATAGCTGTCTTTGAAGGTTCAGCCATCTCACTGACTAATTCTTTTTTCAAGATTGGATAAACTGAAGAACCTCAGATTATGTGTTTGAAAAGTTCAGGACCACATAAGGATTATCGCAAATCTTGTCCCAGACAACACCAGTGCCCTGCCTTGCGATACACCCAGGGAATCAGTTCCTACAGGGCTAATTTAATTGAATTTGAACCTCTATCTAACCTACCGGAGCTGGTTCTTTTTTGATTGCCCTAAACCATATTTTTACAGAAAATAGTTAACAAATGCATCATGAAAAAATACAAGGTTTACAAAGCCATAAAGATAAAGCTCAGTTTCATTTTTCCTGCTCTATAGAGAGGATTTACAATTGATAAGGAAAAAAGCCATGTCCACTATGAATGAAAATGGACAAGGAACTAGTATATTCATTCAGTAGCTGACTTCTGTTAGCTGGGATAGAGAACTGCATAAATCAAGGATTCAAGAAAACACAGAAAAGGGATTATATAACATGTAGATGAGAAAAAACACGGCTGTGAAAAGATTAGATATCTTAAATACCCAAGAAACAGAAATATTTTCTTAATGATTTCAATGGGAAGGAAGATTCAAAATTAATCAGATATAAACATGTAAAACTCACAAAGAAGTACGAGTGTTAAATACTTCTCCATCCTGTAAAAGAGTACATAACATATTGTGGACTATTCATTTAAGTATCCATTGCTGAATGTCCAGAACAGTTTTCTGAACTTCAGCAATACATTGAAAAGCCGAATTTAATGAGGAAGGCAACATGGATTTATGACAGCAAGGTCTTTCTTAATTAACTTGCTAGTGTTGTTAAATAATGTTATCACCGGAGCAGAGGAATGGAAATGCCATAGATATTATCTCTTTCAGTTTTATTACAGCACTTGATATAATTTCAGATTAAAGACTGTAAAGTAGAAAAATGTCTCATAAACAAGTAACAACAAGTGGTGGGTTAAGCTGACTAGTGAGGAGATTCTTCTTACTTTTATATGTAATTGAGTTAGGCAACAATATCAGATAAAGCTAGAAATACAAAAGATTCATGCACTGTTAAGCATGAAAGGTATGCTAAAGGGCCAACCTACTACCCCACAAAGGCAAAAGAAGTTCTCTGCGGACTTCAATGAGAGCTGGATTGTAAATTTATTAGCCTTTACTGATTAATACAGAAAGCCATTTTTTCTTGAGATGTGGATGCTGTTACGTAAATTGTGAAAAAATGATGCAGAAAGATGTGATTGATGTTTTCTGAAACATCTTGGTATAATACATGAGTGAAAGTATCAACAGGAACAAAAATATTAATCATTATCTCCCTCACCATCACCTTGCTGGATCATAGTTTAACAAGCTCTGTTATGGGTCTTCAGTTAAATTCACAATTCTTCAGTTTCTGCTACTTTGTGGATCTCAGGCTCACCTTTTGTTTCTGTTTTAATTCAGAGCTATTGTGCAGCTACCAGGCTAAATAAAATCAACAAAGTTCAACAGTGCATCTTATATTTCTTACTTTAATACGCAGGTGGAGTAGGCTGGGCCAATCATACCACAAATGTTACACTAATCACTCTGAAGCCTGTAGACAAGTTAAGTCACAAGTTTGGAGATTAAAATCTGCTCTGTATTTGCTGTGAATTAGGTACTGATACTGCAAAAACTGCAATACATCTATCAGTAAGGAAAAGCTAAGCTACCCAGACTGATTTCTTCAGCATCAAAACTTATAAACCAAGAGAATGATGCAACTGACTTGAAAAACTATTGCTATGACTTAATGTGCTGTGTTAGAAACTGAAAATTAGATTTTTTTAAACATCTTTTATGCCATATCCTGACAGTAATACTTACACAGTGCTATTGAGCTTCACTTTCTTCCATGTGAGGACTCTTTGAGTTTCATTGGGTTACACACAGAATTAAAACACTTATCAGTACAAGTAAGGTTTGGCTCTGAGTTTGGCTCATAGACAGAGGACCAGAGAGAGAACTTTGTTTTGGTTATTCTTTAAGTAAGAGACTTTGAATTTCCTTTTTACCTAAGCTACATCTGCTGAGCTAGTTTATTACAAAAGAAATGGGAACTATGGCAATACATAGCTCCAAGAGTCTCCCATTCATACCATAAATATGTGAGGCCATGGCTCTGGGCAAGCTTTTCAACACATTCAGTAGCAGGATTTGATAGAATGCAACAGCTAGCTCTCATTGCACCTCTTAATTTGCTTGCTGGAACTTGGCAATTTACCTTTCAAGAGCCACAGACCAAGTGGATATCTGTTTGGCACACACAAAAGTTCTTTTCAAGGATCTAGTGAAAGGGTAAGGTATGGACTGCAGCTTAATGAAGTTATAAGCTAGTGACATATCTTGCCAGAAAATATTCATGACCTACTAAAAGGAAAGAAAACTAGTCATCACAAAATAAGGAGGTATGTTTTAATTTTTAATATATGTAGATTAATTTGTACTTAGCTGTTTTTAAATATATATATATACTGAATTTGCAAAGCAAAGGCAATGGCTGCAACAACTTTTGTAGCACAAAGACACCACGTTAATAACGAAACCCTGAACCATTCATAGTTAAGGCCAGGTTTGTGGAAGAGTTCATTCGAGTTCTGGCACATGTTGTAAGACTTTTGGGTGCTGTGCTACAATTGATGTTTTGATGTGGCAACTAGATGAAACTGCTGCGGTTCAGGCTAAGTCTTACACTAAGACTGAACTCAAAACCTCAAAGATTAACTCTAAGCCATGAATTTACATGGATTTACAAACATTTTCCAAAATTCTGCAAAGGGAACCTGCAGCTCAGTTCTTCAAAGGATATCCACTTCCCAAAGTATACTTAGATTTTGCTTTGCTGTTGTCCCGGTGAGGCCAGAAGAGAAGAGACTATATGCTATCTTCTTCCTGGAAAGTCCTCTTTTCTGCCTCTGGGTCCTACACAAGTTGGTTATTTCTATACTGGAAACTTGTGTACAGGATTTTGAAATTCCTGATAGAATCAAGACCTGGAGCCTTGTCTCTTTGAGGAGACAAGAGGTTTTAACAGGTGATAGGAAGTAAAAAGGGAATGTAAGTAGCCAATATTGAAATATCAAGCTAGTGGCTGCTGTTATGAGGTTTAGAGCAGAAGTGATGAAGTTTTAAGTTTGGGGGGGATGGGGAGGGTGGAGGGCTCCGAGCTGAAATAGTCTCCTTGGACAATAGACATTAGAACATGGGTCTAAAAAGAATAAAGCATCTGAGAAAGCTTTATGTCTGATTTGAAAGCTTGTGCTTTGTGCTTGTGCCTCTCATTTAATGTGCTATGATTATGATTACATTTAAATTAAATCAACTTCTGAAGATCAGCTCAGGTGTGTGGGTTGAGAGGGCAAACACACGGAAAAGACGATAGCTCTGCAAGATGCTTTTGGGGTTGGGAGGAATGGGGATGCTAATGCAGCAAGACATGGGGTTTAGGAAAGGATTTAACTCAACCTCAAGGAGATAACTTGGAGCAGGAAAGTGAATCTGGGGTAGGTCATTAGTAAAGGGTGGCTGGGGAGCAGGAAAAGGCTCTAGAGTGGGAGGTGTGGGTGCCAGGAAGCCCCAGGGCTGGAAGAACTCAGCGATTGGCTCTCAGTAGGACTGGGGTGGGAATGCCAGGGAAGGAAGGGTTATCAAATCATGCCTGGCTTTGATCACCACCGAGGCACCTCTGGTTTGTTTCAGAGTTCCTCTGTAGAGTTTAAATTAATTTATACATAGATATAGAGTTTAGAAAGGATTAAAAGACCTCTGGAAATAAATGCACGTAGATTATAATCTCAGTTGTCTGGATCCTCTTGCACTTTTTTCCCCTCATTTCTCTTTTTATTTCCACAACTTGCCAGTAGTCTTAGGTGTAACAACATACACTATGTGTTGATGATCTGCCCACCACTACCACTGAGCACAATGTGCTAATTTCCACAGGCTTAAAAAGGAAAAAGCATGAAAACACACATACACGCACACAACTCAGTGCATACATGCTTAGGAAACAGTAGATAGCAACATCTGTCATAGATCTGTAACATTTTTTAAATATTTACTAGGAAAACATTAAAAGAATGTATAAAGTTTATACACTAGAAGGCCTTGATCCAAAATGTTTTCCTCAGAAGGGTGTATTTTTTGCTGTGTGGTAGGTGCCCTGAGCTGCTGTTAAATCTGAAAAGAACCAAGTATTTGGTGCCACTGTAGAAACATTTAGGCACCTAGAGATGAAGTTAAGTATGATAAAACATAACAGGAGTTAGGTGGCTAATTCACCTGATTTCAGTGGGAGCTAGACATGCAATGCATTTAACTACTTTTGAAAATTTGTCAAGGTTCTTGTTTGTATTTTCAGTCACCTGAATATGTTTTAAGACATCCACTATCACTAAGGGAGATTAACCTGTGTTAGTGTTTTGGGAGCTCGTGGAGCCCCCCATAACCCTTAAAGAGGGGGCTAAAATGAAAGCCAAGTAATTTACTTGATCTTTTACTGCCCGTTTCTTCTGGGTAGTTTTTTTAATAAAAACTCCTTACAATCAATAAAATGTATTTATAACAAAGTACCACACTCCTACCAACAATCTGCGAGCTGGTACATACACTTCGCGGCTTATAAACTGACACACTGTAATATCTGCGCGGTTTTTAGCAGCTGTCTCTCACACCATGTGTCCTGCCCAAGTGAAGACTGAGATCCAGACATGGTGTTCAAAAACTGGGATTATCCTGTAATTTTCAGAATAGATGGCAACCGTGTAATAATTAATTCCCTCAAACCAAGCAGGGAGAAACAGCTGAATAGGAGAAGGGTTTTTTCATCGCAAAGAAGATGGAAGACCCAAGGGGGTTTCAGATATTCTAGAGGTGGGTATAGGATAAGAAACTTAATAGTAAACACACTGATATTATGTTCCTATTCACACTCCAGTTTGGGAAATGGATGTGTGACTTCCATAGCAAACAGCAGGTGAATCTGCACATCCATCCTATACATGACTCTAAATATATTCATGAAAACAAGAAGTCCAGAAATCTGAATTCTACCTAGATTTTAAAGAACCTGGCATTCTACCTCAATCCATTCTGCATAGGAATAGTGGCATCCTTTTAAATTTAATTTTTCAGCCTTGAAAAGCCTATCTTTTCCATCTTTGTGATGAACTTGCCTCTACTGGATCTGCAAAGTAATTTGACAAGACAGGAGACCACTCGTTTCAACTGCAATCACTGAAAGCTATCACAGACCTTGTTACATGGTAAGAAGAAGCTACCGAGTCAAATATGGATACCTATTGTATTTCAGAGCTGTTTTTTCAGCCCTGTATCTTAAATGTGGGTGAAGAAGCAAGATTTGGGCCTTTACTCATAAGCAATACTAACATGGTGTAATTTGCATCTCTTTTAAATAATGCAGGAACAAAAGTTTTGAGTAATCTTAATCTATATGCTGTTTTCTTGGCTTTCTAGCCACAGTTGAGTTGGCTCATCTAGTTATTGGAAGTAAGAACTGACTCTCAGTAAATCACTTCATTTGCATAACATACCTGCTTTCTACAAACAATGATTTCCTCACCAAGATGCTACCAAGTTGGCTTATTTTTTATTAATTAAAAAAAAAAAAAAGCAGCCAAGCTTGATTCCTTCTTTTATTCCACTTTCTAATAGTACGTAGTGGTAAAGTTGGCAGATGTCCTTTACAGGTTTTAAAATTTTCAGATGCTGTTGCAATTCAGAAGAAAAGTTTCAAAGTGCTCTGTAGCGTTACAAAAGATTTGTGCCATTTTCATCTGTTAGCTTGAGCAACTTGCCAGTAAATAAAGATGAAGAATTGCAATAACTTAAAATAATACTTTTGTGTATTTAGAATATTTCCCAGACAGGGATCTCAAATTGCTTCATGAATGTTAGGGAACACAAGCAATGAAAACCTTACTGCAACACTCCCTAGAAAAAGAAAGCAAGAAAGGAAAAAAGAATCTGGTTTTGGGTTGGAGAATGGGAGGCCTAGAGACACCAAGTGTCTGACCCAAGGTCATATGAGAGGAAAAATGCATAGCTGATGACAGAACCCAGAGATGAGCCTAAAGAAAGTAGCAGTAGGTTGCTGCATCAAGAAAAGACACCACAGTCAGCAATCAGATTTTTAAGAGCATGGAAAGTAGTCAAAATCCTTTAGTCTTAGAAGAAAGGCATTTAAGATCTGTGAATGATGAATGAATATTTTTCCTACTACATAAGATAGTACTTGCATTTCTGTTAAGTGCAGAATAATTAAACAAACAAACAAAAAGAATTAGGACACTTTGGAAGGACTGACATTACGGCCGATTTTCAAAGAAGTTTCAGGTTTTGGGGTGCTAATCCCATCAAAACAAAATAAGAAATGGGTGCCAAACTCCCTGTGGCCTCATTGAAATTCTCATCTCATATCACTGTAATTGATTGCATATGAGCACAAATTAGAGTTAAAATAGAATTTAATTCTATCCTGTACATATGTTCATTTTTTCCTGCCGTCATTCATTCATTGCTTTTTTTAAAAATGCACCTTTCATTGAGTGATTTACAGTAATAAAAAAACAACCACAGAGAAAACACGCTTCCTTCCATAGCCCCCCAAAATCCTAAAGTATTAAAAAGCAGTAATAAACAATGGACCGTAACATCAACTGCCTTGAATTGACACCATTTCTCTGCCAATTTAAACTAGCTGAGTACGTGGCCTCCTGCATTTTTGTGTTTTCCAAGGTTATTCTCAGCAGCACCTGCACAGTAAATAAAGGTAAAAGTGCAAGAAAATAGACGCAGACGTATCAGCGAATGAGGAGCTCTGCTTCCATATACATTAGTGAACTTTTCTCCTGACAAACAGGCTATCACCGTATAATGGGCTTTTCCTGAAGTTTACTGCGGCACTGTTTATAATAACATTGCATCCAGCCTGCCTTGTTGGTACTTTTGCATTGCAGGGTAACAGTTCTGAGGTGGCAGCAAACAGCTTCCGTGCTTGTGTCAGGAGAAATAAAACTGTTATTATTTCATACACTTCAGAGGCCACACTCGAACTCAGCAGCTCTGCAGAGCTGTTGTGAACAGAAAGCTCTGCTGTAGAACACCGGGCTGCCCCCTCAACAATAAACCGTCTTCTCTCCCCTCCGTGTTTGGCTTCCTGCCAGTTGCCCATTTGCTTTACACCATCAATTTATATTCACTGAGATGGTGTAAGGTTCTAGAACAGCACTGATTATCAAATCTGCCTGCCAAACATATGAGCAGTAAAAGCTGGTCTTCCAGAGTCCTACATGTATCGTCCAAGGGCCCGATCCCTCCAGCTCTCCCCGCGAGGAGCGGTCCCCCATCACCCCAAGCCCAGGGACCCCTTCCCAACCAGGTCCCCCGGCCCGGCTTCCTTGCCCGGAGCTTTAAAGGAGGGCTTTTCAATAACCCCACCACGGCACGAGCCCTGCCAGAGCCAGTTGAGAGAGCTCCTAGCTTTTGTCATGTCTTCTGATTACTGTTTCATACAGCAGCGATTTGCCAGCTGATACTATCTCATCCGGTATATGGGAAGCAGTTTGTAAAAAGGCTTTAGAATAGCCATGTGGCCGCTCATTCCTTGCTAATCCTAAATATCGAAAAGCCAAAAAGCTCTCACCCTCTTACCCCTCCCCACATTCAAAACAATCCAACATCAGGGTTCAAAACAAGTTAAAAATCATGAAGCTTTAGAAAAGGGCTTTGAAAAGAACGCAGGCTGATTTTTATTTGCCTTTCATGTCTAAGCAGTATGTAATTCTGACTTCCAAACTTTCTATTTAATCGTGACGTCTAGGAGTTTACTTCTTTAAATGGAAGTTTAGATTCTCGGCGGGGAAAAAAGAAATAAAGATGTTTAAGATGTTTACAGCTGGGATGGTTCTTTAGAAAGACACCGAACGTCATGAGAGCAGCATTCAGGAGAACTGAAAACACTGCATTAACAATGGATTTTAGCAAATTAATTAGTCTTGCCCATTTTAATTTATCTTTCACAATGATTTAAGCTTGTGAGAATCAGCCACAATGGGTTTTGTTCATAAGTTACTTTGCATCTAAAAAGAATCAGAATATTTCATGCTTCCTTTTCCATGTGGTCATATATATTGGTAATCCTAATTTGAATCCTTTCGCCTCATGTGCAATTAGTTCTCACTGAAGCCAATAGACGTCATCCATACGTAAGGAAAGCGGGATGGAGCTTTAATGAGTGGGAAGTAAATGTAACAATGAAATAGCAAATGAAGAGGTTTTGCAGCAACAATACAGCTTTCTGAGTGTGAAACAAACCTGTAGAGATAAATACACCTATCTACTCTTTGCTTAAGAGCTATAATATTGGGCTCACTTAATGCATTCAGAAGTGCGCAAGCATTTTCCAAATGTTTCCTAGCTATATTAATCACGTCTCAATCCTAAAATGAACTCTGTGCAAGAAGACTTATGCACATCCATAGTGTTATCTGCAAGATTACAGCCTTTATTGCCGACTATTTGTAAATAAGGATAAAAGTCAGCGTAGGCATCTCTTCAAATGCAACTTTAAAATACCATATGTCCTTATGCTTGTGTTATGTGACGAAACCTGACAGATCAAAGGACCAGATTTCCCACTCTACATTGATTATTTACTATCATTCATTTTCATGCATTTTAATATGTGGTATCTACATTTAGGTTCTTGAGAGCCAGAGAGAATTCAAGCTGCAATACTTGGATCCAGACTCTGAACTTCACATAGCTTGGGGATCTGGCATTTTGGTTCAGCTTTTCCTCTATGTAAACAACAATGTATCTCAGATGAAGTCCACACTGCCTTCAAATGTGCTCAAGCTGTCTTACCCCTTTCCTCCTCTCAAATCTATTCACCTTTTCCCCTCAAAAAAGGAAAAAAAAAAAAATCAGTTCATGGCCAGAAATTCATAACAGATTTTGAATTCAGGCATCAGTCCTTCAATTCACTGTGTAAGTCAGTGGAAGTGCTCAAGTTGTCTTTCTAAACATAAGCTAACAGAGTGACCCAACAGAGGCAGCAACAGGGCTCCTGACACTTCTCTTTATTGCCCAGTCATAAATTCATAAAGGGATGTATACTATCGCTAACTGGTACGTTTGCTAGATAAACATCAACACCAATTTAATGACTTGTGTACACGTTGTAAACCAGGGAATCTTTATACAAAGAAATGAGATAAATCAAACATGAGCTGAGGCTTAGAGGAAAGCAATTAAAGCTTTAAGGTAAGGTTGCTGAGGGAGGGCCCCGTATCACATTATAGTGTATAATAGAAAATGTGTTAACATGGAGTACAGTATGTGAAATTAAATTAATTAGTAATATAAAACACTTCTAAAGCAGCATGTCCATTGACAGATAAATAGATTAAACATAAGAGATAAATAACCCATTCAGAGATCTCAGCTCTTTTTTATCAAAGAGAAGAAATGAAAAAAGAAATCAAACTTCCTAAAAGACAGGGGTGATAAAAGCATAGCTAAAATAGACATTTTAAAGCCGACTTGTTCGCCCCAGGCTAGTGATTGAAAAGAAAAAGCATAGCCGGACCATAAAAAACCTATTGGACCATATTTCATTTGCTATAGTATATTTAAATGTTTCACTGCACACCAATTTAAATCTAGTGCCTTATAGGCTGGTATAAAATACCTTAAGCTGTACTACTTTCTGAGCAACTGTAAGGAACCTTTCTTTGAGACAGACTTCTTATAGTTACTTCACCTAGCCTTTCTTAAGGTTAGTAATACACTTAAGGCTACATGAGCAATTTTTTTCTGCTACAGACATCAAAATGAATTACAGCTCCTGCCCCCTAACAAAATAAACACATAATCTTCCGTTAGGATTAAAGTCTATTAGCACAATACAGACTGGAACAGGAAGAGCTCCTGGAGTCCACGTTACAAAAGCTTAACATGTTCCCTGAACTCCAGACAAGACCTTTTTATCATGTACAGCTATTTACATAAAGCCGAGGCTGGAGTTTCCTACTTCTACTTTCTGGCATGCAACTGGTACAATTTAAGGAACCATTCAATTAACTGCAGACAAAATCTATATCCGCCTGTTACTCTTCACCGATTGCTTCTGTGTACTTCTCTTCTAAGCTTCTACGAGTTTCCCAAATAACTTTTCCAATTCTGCCTGTGATGGTAACATACTGCTGATGGAAGCTGGTGGAGCACTTCCCTCATTCTGGTTTGTCCAATGAAAGAATCTGGTAGCACAGAAACTGGGACAACTACTACTTCCCACAAGTTACATTGTGGTCACTTCCCAGCTTAACATCTCTAGTTTGTGAGGTCAATTGCTTTGCCAGTTTTCTGGGATTCCAATGGACACACGGAGCATTTGCCAATTTCAGGTACACCTTTGGTGGTCCAGGCTGTAATTGAAGGATCCCAGTTTTATGTCTACAGCATCCAGCACACAGAAGTTTCCTTTGCTCCCCACCACCTGAACTAGGTAAGTAATGCAAAAATTACTGTGCGAATTCACAGTGAAATTGATGCTTGTTCTAAACTGGAACTTACTACCTGGAAGAAAGTAAGTTTTGTTTTGGTGAAAGTAGGTTTGCATTTATTCATCTCCACGGTGATAGGAGCCTACATGTTAGCCATCATAATACAAAATGCTTTTAAATCCTCCCTAAGGGAAATGCATTATCCACCATTTCTGTAAAAAAGGAGTGGGGGATGGGATGAAAAGGTAAGTATTCTAGCTACAGGTCAAAAAGCAGTGTTTCTCCAGCAGCTTCAACAGTGTGCATCATGGCTTTAATACAGATGGTTAGAATTTGTGTTGGTTAGATTTGTCTGGGTGCAAGAGAAAAATGATAACGTGTAGCTCTTTGGTAAACATGGATGCAAAGCCAGTATTCACATCCTGGAAGTTCTGACAATGCAGAGGGGCATTTGGTCCCTATGTTAGGAAAGAACTGAAGTTAGTAACATATCCAAGGGTGAGGAAAGAGGGGGTGGGACATACTTTGAATGAGTAAACTATTCCAACTCTAAAATGCAAAGTTTAGAAATATTTTGAGCAAGTTAGGTACACAAATTAAAGCTGCCCTGAGGCAACTTTAATTTATGTGACTGGGTGATTTGCTATCACTATGTAACTGCCAAAGCCTCACTGCATTTGGCAACACCACAGAAGTAACCTTTCCATACAGGGAAATCACGCGCCATCCGCACTGAATTAACCTGTTTAAGCATTTCAATCAATATTAAGTGTGCCTTTAAAGACAAACTCAGGTCTCATGAGCACTGCTGCAAATCTGCGGTAACTTACTACCAGTCCTTCTTTTCCTAGTTTCTGGGAAAGGACTCCTAAAATTTGCCCTTTCAGTTTATTACAGGTAAAGGTGGTGTTCCTCTTGTAAGACAGTATTCCCGTTTGCTAAACTTCACTTTCCAAATTGATATTTACTCTGCAGAATGTTTGCCCAAGCCTCAATTATTTTGGAAAGTTTTAGCAAAAATGATTCAGCCATTTCTGAAAATGAAATTAAAGGAAAATATTGGTATGTTGTTTCTCACTATATTTAATTGAGGAGAGCGTGCTTTGGAACAGAAGCATAACATTTGGAGAAGGAATGGCCCTGCTCTCTGGGATGTGCCTTTTGCCATCTCTTTGAAAATCCACCCACATTTGGCCAAGCTATAAACCTTTGAAAATTTTCAATTAGCACTAGTTCAGTAAAGACATTTAAGAGTTTGTCAGCTAAATTCTTCAAAGACTCCATCTGTACTGAACATGCTCCAGCCTGTACATGCTGGCATCTGCAGCACCCCCCACAGAACAAGGGAGCATGCGCTGCTCCAGCTCCGAGCAGGACTTCCTCTGAAACAGTCCTTCTCCATTGCTGTGGACCTTCCTAGGACAGGGACTGAGCACAGGGTGCTGTCACTTGTACCCTCCACATCCCAGAGCAAGTGGGACCACAGGGGAGTAACAGAAAGCCGGCTGACATTCTTCTTTTAATGTTTAGCTCCAATGGCTGTCACTACAAAAACCCTTCAGAAGAGTGCATCGTGTGAGGCTCCTCTTCTGCAGCAAAACCACAACTAAGTCAGGTCCCAGCACTTCATCTAATCTCCATCATCCACCTCACTGGCCCTGATGTTTCCTCTTCCCTCATCATTTCCCTCATCCCACTCCAGTCCCAGGGTCCAAGTCCCAGTAGCTGCCTCCTTCCAGTTCACTCCTAGCCCAACTAATTCTGTCACCTTCTCCCAGTCTTCCAGCTCCATTCCTTTACAGTCGGAGTCTCCATAACTCCCAGTGCCATCCCAGCCTCCTTCCTGAGCCAGCCCCCCTTCATCTCCTCCTCTACTTTGTGGTGTCTCAGTGTGACACAAACTAAATCTTTCTCTCTTGGACAGCTTAGGTACCCTTCTACATTTAGATCTGACAGCTTCCTCCACCACAGTTCTGGATATCAGAAGAAATAGAGGTATAGAATAATAGCTCATTGTTTCGATGATTGGCTATGACTCTCATCTCAGGCACTTTGAAGCAGACGTATGTGAAGTCCCTCTACAGCATGAGTGTATTCTCACCAGCACAAGGTGGTGTGGGATTCCGAGTTATGGCTATTTAAGACAGAATTTCTGGAGGTTTAGCTATCAAAACCCAGTAAGTCTTCGATAAGCATCTGTGAACTGTGATTTTTGCTAAGACTTAAACCGTGGCCAAATTGTTACATTTTTATAAGGAAAGCAAAAGCACACTCCTAACATTCACCTGCCAAATTTCAATTTCCCCCCTCTCACAAATGGGAGCACTAAAGCTGTTCAAAGAAAAGGTCTCCAGAATTATTTAACACTGTTAAATAATGTGCACCGTGCTTTCTCTTCTTTTTTCTTTTTTTTTTCTTTTATTTTTTTTTTTCTTTCCTGATCTATTTTGGCTGAAATTTTTCTTGAGATTTTAGCTGTCGTTTACAGGCCCTGAAGAGGACGTTGAGACTGAGCTGATGCTGCTATTCTGCACCTACTGGTACACAGTGTATCTCATGATCAGAAACTAAATGCTTAAAATCCTAAGATTGGCAGTTTCTATACATCTTGGCTTTTTATTTTAAGAAAATTACATTAAAATCGAGCACATTAAATAAGTAATGTTAATATGTTATGTGTTAGATACCTGTGGGACCTTTTATTTGGATCAAGTATTTTCTGTTGTGTATATCTTTATAATACTTCTAAGCTGTCTGAAAAGTTTAGCTTGTTGTCTAACATGGTATAATTTTTGCAAACTGAAGCCATTTTCTCTATTTACTTTCCCTGCTTTTCCATCAGCTGCTTACTAGGGCTGACTCTAAACAAGAATTTGTTAACCCCGGATCTCTAATGGATCTTCCTTCCTCTGGGGAGGGCCATGAAGATGATCAGAGGGCTGGAGCACCTCTTCTATGAAGACAGGCTGAGAGAGTTGGGGTTGTTCAGCCTGGAGAAAAGCAGGCTCCAGGGAGACCTTATAGCAGCCTTCTAGTACCTGAAGGGGGCCCACAGGAGAGATGGAGAGGGACCCTTTATCAGGGAGTGTACTAATGGGACAAGGGGTAATGGTTTTAAACTGAAAGAGGGTAGATTTAGATTAGATATCAGGAAGAAATTTTTCACGATGAGTGTGGTGAGACACTGGAACAGGTTGCCCAGAGAAGCTGTGGATGCCCCATCCCTGGAAGTGTTCAAGACCAGGTTGGATGGGGCTTTGAGTAACCTGGTCTAGTGGGAGGTATCCCCGCCCATGGCAGGGGTTTGGAACTAGATGATCTTTAAGGTCCCTTCCATTTCTAACCATTCTATGATTCTATAATAGGAGCCTGGCTCTACAGGGCAGAGCAAGTGCCAATTAGCATAAGTAGTCAAAGAAGTTAAGATACTTCTTGACCGTTGGATAATTTTCAGTCAGTAAGAAGAATACTGTTACTTTAAAAGTCTAACACAATGCTTTGTCTCAGAGGTATTGTTTCCATTGCACTGCATTTCATAGATCACTAAGCAGCATTAATTGAAGCCCCATGCCTTCAATCTGACCATAGGGGACTATGCACAACATGGGGTTTTCTATAGAGGGAAAGAGAAAATGGAGACCAAAAGAACATTACAAATGCCTTTTGAAAAATTACAATATTCCTTTTTCGCAGTTCATGACAATTTGGAGAGTTTGAAAGCTGAGATTTTCTGTCTACCCACTCTGCAAGCCTGCAAAGTTTTTGGTCTCTGTCTTCTATCTGTGTGAACCGACAAATGTTCAAAGATTACCACCACCTGAAATGGCCTAACTGATCTGAAAATGTCAAGGAAAACTAATAAGTTTTAATTTTGGTGGATTGGATTGGACTGGCTGGACACCTAAGTTAAATCACATAGCATTTCTTCTTTTCCCATTTTTTTGGGTTCTGACTTGATCTTATAACACAGATTCTGGAAAAGTCTTTCTGACTTCTGTCCTGGAAGGCTGGGTGGCATCTGATCATAGGAAAGAATCTCAGACTAGAAATTAAAGGTTTGACAGAACTGAAGAGTTTGCTGCTGGATCAGCTTGTGGGTTGTAAGTAGAGCAAGGTAACACAATGATGCACAGCAAAATGTTCTCAAGTTTCAGACCTAGTGGGCTCTCCAAGATGTTAGCAAAGTGGCTGTTTGGATTTTATTTCTCTCTGGGGCTGGTACGCTTACAAGATGGGATCAACGCTGTACATTGGAGTTAGTTTGTCCACTCTGAATACTCTGCTTTTCATACACCTACCTTTTGAGGAATTCCAGAAAAAGGAAAGAAACATAAGCCAAGAAAACAAGACGCTTAACTGAGAGATTGAGATTTTAAAAACAAACAAAAAACCAGCAAGCAGATCTCTCAAACTTCATGAAAAAGAGAAAACTAAGGAACAAAAATCATTACAAATGGAACAATAGTTCAATCAGATATTTTGTTTTCAAGACAGCTTTTGTCCAACTTTTTACACAGTCTTTGTAATTAAAAGTACCAAATCAGTATCATATTTTGGTAAAACACTGAATTAGCTTTTCAGGATGACATTCCCTCAAAACTGTCTGTGTGTATGTCTTTAAGACAGGAAGCCACCTTCAGTGAAATATAAGGCCTTTTTGGTTAGAAACATTATCTTTTTGACACTTCAGGGATAAAATCTGCCTGCTGGAGAAAATGGTTTGAATACTGAACACTGTAGAAGTAACAAAATGTTGCTTTTAAAAGCATGGTTTGGTAATTCCTGCAATCTCTCCATTGCATGTCTGCAAGGAAATCTCCAGCTTTTTTAGCATCTTGGAAAAAAATTACAAACAGTCATACGAAATGATACTAAGAAAAGTCAAGGTCTGAGGCCCCATCTTCCTCCCATTAGCTTCAATAGAAAATAAAAATAAATCCTATTGTTTCTCCATTTGTCTAAGACTAGGCTGTGAATGAGGTGTGGAAACTAAACTACATTCTCAAGCTTAAAGGTGGTCCCTTTAGGTCAGGACTCTGGCAGACCAGCAAGTCATTGTAGGAAATGCAAATTGCCATTTCTCATTGTGGTAACCTTTCTGTTGATAGGGGACTTCTGTCTCCAGGGCTGTCGACCTGGCAAATTTCACACGCATTGAAAAAAAAACAAATCACCCAAAAATTAAACAAAACCAAAGCCTAGGAAAAACACATCAATGTAGAGGGTCTATTTAAAGAGAAATTTGGAACTGGACTTCTGTGACGTTTCCTGTACTTTAAACGCCTTTCTTTTTCCACTCAATACATTAAAGGGACATGATCAAGGCTAAAGAACCTAAAATTAGACCTGCCAGCTGTGTTTTGGTTTGTGAGTGTTCGCAGGTCATGCTGTCCCTGCGCGCTGCCTGTCTGATCCATTCCCTGGAGGAGGCAAAACACTGGAACGTAAAGGAATTCTGATACCCCTTACACATGGCAGTGCAGTCTCTGCTCTCCTCAGAGTAAATTAGACGGACAGAAAGAAGACAATATACAAATACCTCTAATCTTGGAAATAGTATGTGGCTTGAGGTTTGTTATTCTACACTTAGCATCTATGTTTAATCTTGCATTTGGGAAACTAATAGGTTTTAAAAGGTCACACAAGAAAAAATATATTAATATTCTCAAGCATATTTGATTTTGGGTCAACCTTGTGAGTTTTTACTACATCATCTGAAAATATCTAAGCCTTCCATAATCCTGCCATTGTAAACTGAGTTTTTAGTGTCGCAAATTACTCATTAGTCTGCCAATTTTCCACCTAATAACTCATTAAATTACTGAAAAGCAGCTCTAGATAGTTTGCAATTGCTCTATAAAACTTACTACTAAAATTTTGAGGGGCAGTTTATCCAAGAAGCATTAATCTGACCTCTAATTTACAGGTGGTGCAATCCTAACTAATTTGTTTTCACAGGTCAACCAGGCACACATATAACTGCATAGTTTGCATATGTTTATGATCTTTGCATGGACAAATCAGAGTTCTGAGTTGAGGAGCTCAAAATTAGAGGCAGTTTTGGATAGTTCAGCTTTATAAACCCACCAGATGAGCTCGGCTTTTGTCAGAACAATCATCCAAATGAATCAGTCAAACAGACATGGGTGTGTTATTGCCCTGTAATTAAGGGTTGACAAAAATCTGTAATTTTCAAAATAATAATTGAAAACGCATGTGGAAATGTTATATAGAAAGCTACACTTAGTAATGTTAAAAGCAGTGCTCTTTTCAAAAAGAGGTACAGATTTCTGAACCAAAGTAAGTCTGCAGGAGAGCCAACATTTTTTCTACAAAAGTAACATTTTAAGCTCAAAATAGAGCATAACCCTGCTCAGGAAACCCTGGAAAACACCAGCTCATAAGCAGCGATGTTAACAGGGCTCTTTAAATTGTCTCTCTCCCACAGTCCCAAGGTGGAGAAAGGAGTTGTGCAGGATCAGAACAGCTCCAGCTCCCTCCCCACTAGATCCACCATT
Organism: Calidris pugnax; assembly: GCF_001431845.1. NCBI lineage: Eukaryota > Metazoa > Chordata > Aves > Charadriiformes > Scolopacidae > Calidris > Calidris pugnax. The sequence goes on from NW_015090839.1 coordinate 13,009,038, forward strand.
TCAGTACCGTCTTCTGTAAATCTGGCACACAGGTGACAACACTGCAGAAACAGATCATACCCTCTGAATGCATCTAATTAAATTCTGAGAGGGCACTGTAACATGCAGTACTTGTCCTGTAGCGCCTTTCAACTCCCCTTCAGTCTTTTGCACACTTTATGGAGGCCTCACACCATGCAGATAGACCTCTGACATCAAGGAATATGAAGGTTGTTATGTAAGTTGATCAAGGGACTACTTCGTTGCAGAGCAGAAAAGGAGCAAACAGGGATATATCACAAAGTAAAAATTTTGAAGGCAACTCAACAACATTCCTTGTTGATTTGCTTGCCTACCTCTCCTCTGTTTAAATTTAAAATGCATGTATCAAGGCAAAAGGATATTCAGCTCAGTTACTAAAAACATTTGCATGTCACGCACACTCAGAAAGACAAAAAATCGGAGTTCTTAAATCAAGATGCACTTGGAAGAAAGAGAAGACAACCATACTATCAAGAAAGAGATCAGAATCCCTCTGCCACCACATGATCTTTTCCGTCCCAGGATCTAACTCTATGGTGTTGAGAGAAGAAAGTGGTCAGAGCCCACGATTTAGGGTAACATCAAGGTGATCACCTTTACAGAATGACTATATTTTATAATACTAGAAAGCCACAGGACAAATACAACTTAAACACTCATTAAGGGAACAATAAGGTTGAATGAAATCTATGGAGTCCGGTATATTCGTATTATCTATGCTGTGCAATGCAAGTTGTGTATAAGAGATGGCTTTTATGATTTCATCTTCCCATTTTGCTTCAATTCTACAGTTGTGGAGTTTTCAAGACAGCAAATTCTTGATTAGTGTGCAGTGATGATGCAAAATTATAGGCGTGAATTAAGGCAATATTATGCTACATTCATGCACTTATGCAGGAACCATAATACACAATTCTAGCAGCAACTATTCAGCCACTGGAGTGACCTCACTGGTTTAATATGCTCAGAGTTGCTGTATAAAGTGTGAAAACAAGTGTATCAGCATTGCATTAACAATGTTTTGCTGCAATCATAAGCAAGCTTTGCTGACATGTATTAACACAAGTCATCTTAAAAAAAAATTTAGATGCCAAGTGTAAAAATGTTGTTGATATAAAATGTGTATTATAAAGTAGCAGTATTAAAATGAAATCTAGCATTTTGTCTTCCCATAGATTAACTTGCTAACCAGATTTAAAAAAAAACAAAACACACAAAAAACCCAACACACAAAAAACCCAACACACAGCAAAAAGCCCTTATTTTGACTATTCAGTTATTAGCATGATTTATGTGCAACCGCACATATTATAATGTATACATCTACTGTGTGCATGTTTCTGTGCATATATCTACACACACATGCACATATACACACACACACACAGAATATAGCACATTTTTATATATGTGTATACTGTCACATACAAACACATATGCTCCAGAGCTTTCCTTTTAGTGTTTTTCTTGAATCTTACATGAATAATATGCAGCATCATGGACCTTGAACACTGATGACTCTGGTTAACGCTTTTATCCTTTGCTTGAAATTACAGGATCAGTCTAGCCAGAATTTATGAGAACCAGACCCCAGACCTCACATAGCTCACATATTAGACCATTAGGCATCTAACTACCTCTGAACAATTTCAATGCATTATCTTGCCTTCTCCCTGGGGCACAAACTTCACTCGTCCATACTTTTAATATATTTTGTCTGCATGAAGCAGATCGAGTTATTACATGCCAGCAGATCACGACTTACAGAAATCTCATTGCTCTACAGTGATGCAACTAATATCTCTCCCTTCCCCATGCTGAGATAGTGCAGTAAAGAAATGGTCAACGGTGCAATTTTCAGTAAATTAATTGATAACATACTCAGTGCATATTTGCTGTTTATGCTTACAGACAGGTTAATTAAATATTTCCACCTTGAAATATATTTGTGTGTGCATACACATGCTGATATATCACCGTACATATTCACATAGCTAAACAGAAGAATTTTTCAAATTGTTTAGAATACCCACTGCTGCACTTTACATAAATATAGTGTCCCTCTGCTGTGAGAGGTTTTACACTTACTTTTCAAAGGCAATATAAAAACAGGGTGTTGTTGCCAAGCACACATTTCCATTATCACAGGAGTGTTTTTGTTTTGGGTTGGGGTTTTTTTGATTGAAATATAACATAAAGTAAGATTAGAAATCAATTGACCTGTGAACTCTCCCAAACCTTTTACCTAGGTTGCAAGGCCATTACGTTCTTTTCTTTCATTAGTTTTTTGCTGGAGTAAGGCTGAACAGGAAACAAGGGTGATCCTGTCTTCTCCCTAGGGGCTGTTCATCAGCTGGCTCAGTTTACGGCACCAAAAAAAATAAAAAAATTGGAAACATATAAAGACTCGGAAACCCCATCTTTTTCTGTCTGCGTTATGATCATTATAATATTAGTATTAATAACAGAGGACAATCAGGGAGCTGCACTCTTTTTGGAATTTCTTTTCTGCAAAATTATATGCATGGATTTTCCCTGCATTTTAGTACCTGCCTTTATAACCCAGTTCTAGCTAATGTAGTGATTTTGTTTTGGATCTGCTAAATGAGTTTCTTTTATAGCTTGCATTCTTGATGAACAGAGGATTACTCATAATAATTCTATATTTCAAATTTAAATTCTTTGTTAAAAAAAAAAAAACCCAGACGTGAAAGCCTCGTTTCTCCTTTCAAAAGCAGTTTGAAGCCCTATTCTGCAAAGTGCTCAGTGCCTTGACAGAGATGCTTAGCATCAGAGCAACTGCAAGAGAAAATAGGGATACTCGGCACCTCAAAGAAGGCGCTTCACACTATACAGGATTGGACACTTAATTCCTGACTAAAACAAACTCCATCAAAAGGTCATCAGTCCCGGAGACTAAAACAGTTTTGATGAAGTCCAGTCTCCCACTCTGTTGACAAGCGTCTCAATTATTTTCAACAGCTCTTGGTGTCTACATCGGAAGAATGCAGAGCAATCATCAGGCTGAGGTAACCACAGGTCCCTCGGTGAGAATCTGCAGAACATGCACATTGAGCAGCACTTTAAGACAGCTATTTTTTTTCCACCTGAGGTAGGAATAACTAATGATGTAACCAAGTTATCAGCTACACATTTTGACATACCAGCAGTGCATGAACTAATGCCTTGTAACTGCAATGCAAGAAGAAATAGCCCCTCAGGATAAATTCTTTGGAGGTCTATGCAAGTAAAGCGATGAAATGTCTGGATGGAAAAATCTAGAACTTTTAAATGGGACTGGATGGGACTTAACCCTGATGGATTTTCCTGTGTGCTATACAACTTGAACGAGGTAAAGCTCATCTGGCACTAGTTGGTTCTATCAGTCTTTGCTGATTTGCCCTAACATTTAGGTTAATTTAAGATGCAAGCTATAGAGAAGAAAATACCACAGTCCTCTTCTTTGCACTTCCCTGCTCTTGGTGACCAACAACTATATGTCTGTGCACAATATACGTGCACCTAGGACATCTCACACTTCAACCTCCTCATCTTTGGACCATGTGATTTTTTCAGCAGTTGCTTTCTTCCACAGCTCCCTTGCCCAAAGCTGTGCCTCTGTCTTTTCAGACATCTGCCAGGTAGAGGCTCAGCAGGAAGAGAGCCCTTCAGAAATCCAGCTGGCATCCTTTCCTACGTTTTTCTCCAGCTTCCTCCCTGATACTTCTCTCTAGCTTCCACCAACGGCACAGATTTTGGGGTAACTGCTACCTAAAATTCTCATTTTTCCCAGTACCTCTGCATTCACTCAATACCTGCACTATTGCTGACAAGAGACTCCAAATTCCATAAGCTACTTTTGCATTTACAGCTTAGCTCATGTTGCTGTGACGGGAGACAGACCTCTTGAGTTCTTGAAAGCAGTGTACTAACATTAGAGAGAGGCAGTGCACCTTCCTGAAGAATCTGCTGAGCTCTTCTAAGACTGCAGAACATGCAACTCTTCCCCTAAAAAGAGCTATGGAGGTCCCTTTCTGAAATGAAATTAATTACTTCTAGCACAGAATTTAAAAAAAAACAACCACCAAACATCCTCCACCCCCCAAAAAAATAAAGCATAATGAATGAGAAAATAACAAATGAAATTAAGACACACAAAAAGGTATTATAACTCACGGAATCACAGAATAGTTGAGGTCGAAAGGGACATAGAGAGGTCATCTGGTCCACCCCCCCTGCTCAAGTAAGGCCCCTTAGAGCTGGTTGCCCAGAACTGTGTCTGGGTGACTTTTGAATATCTCCAAGGATGGAGACTCCACAACCTCTCTGGGCAACCTGTGCCAGTGCTTAATCACCCTCACAAAGTGTTTCCTGATGTTCAAGACGGCACCTCCTATGTTTCAGTTTATGCCTTTTGCCTCTTATCCTGCCACTAGTCATCACTGAGAAGAGCCTGGCTCTGCCCTTTTTGCACCCTCCCTTCAGGTATTTATATAAATTGATGAGATCTCCCCTGAGCCTTTTCTTCTCCAGGCTAAACAGTCCCAGCTCTTTCAGCTTTTCCTTGTATGTGAGATGCTCTGGTCCCTTAATCATCTTTATGGCCCATCATGAGACTCTCTCCAGTATGTCCTGGAAACACAGCTCAAAATGCATTACAGGAAACAGCTCAAAATGTGTTAGGTACTGTGGTATTTTCCCCATCTCTCATGCTTTCAAAGGAGAGAATGAGCCCTTGCAATATTTTTCCAATGTGGTGTCTAAAGGAAGTGGTGGAAAGTTCAGAAAAGGATCACTATTGACTAGACTCAGTATTCTACACCAGCAAAAAACATATCTGTAGCATTGCTCTTCATGGATTTTTCCAGTACTTGCTGTTGGGTAGGTATAAAATTATTTCCAAGTTTTTTGCACAGCTATACCATTAATGCTAACTTTTCACAGCTGGGTAATTTCCGTGCATTTTGTCTTTGCTAACATTCATTTTAAGCTCAGAAGACTCATTGGCCACCACAAAAGAGGACATGAATGAAGGACATAAGGACAGACTCAGAAAAAAATGAGATGACCGTATTAGCTGCTCGATAATTTATTTCTACTATTTTCAGCGCTACGTCCACTGCTTATGGCCTGTGCTGGGGAGATGACAGAGGATTGTGATGGATAGCAGCATCCATGAGAGCTCCCAGAAACTTAACCTAGAAAGACTATTTCCCCTCTAGACCATGGCAAAAGAGACTATTACTCTGATTACAAGAAAATTAAATGAAGTCTCAAAGCTAACTCTCAGGACATGCTTCTAGCTGCAGAAGGTTGCCTGCAATCTATTTACACTTACTTGAGGTCGGGCTTTAGTGCTTTTTGAAAGCACAGGAACGAATCCTATACCTGTGGTCATAATATTTATATAAGAAGCATACTCTTCCCAGCTATATAGTGGCTTTGTAGACCTTTCAACTTTTCAAGGCCCCAGTGCATGTGACCCTACATGTCGGGTCACTGCAGAACAAGAAAAAGGGGAAGAGTAGTGTGGGAGGCACATATCCTCTCACATAATGGCAGAGAGTCCATGTTTCAGATATGTCTCTGTCAGGGCCCTTTTGATTGCTGGATTTACACTTCTAAAGAGCAGCCCAGTGCAGCAGTTTCTCTCCCACTCCATGATTTCCCATGGCCCAGACTATAGCTGACTGACAGATCACAGATCAGGCTGCTTGGGTCTGTCTGGCACGAGGGATCCTGAAGCAGAACAGAAATTTTGGGGTCCAAAAAGTAAAGCTGCAAGTGCATGACTTGTTTTCTGAAAATACATGGGACAGTGTAAGAGAAGTCAGACAAATGTCTCTTTCTCAGTGTTTAAGACTTGGCAGGCCTGCTAGCTGTAGAGCTCAGCAGCCTATATAGCAACTTCTCTCTGCCGTCCAAGTTCAGTTGATTATTCACTGCAAGGAGGCCAAAAAAAAGAAAGGCAATAGCGGGCAATGAAGTCATATTGCTCCCCCTCCTACAGACTTCAACTTGCGCTCCCATATCCATATTTGGATTTTAATGGGACTCTCTACAGGTGCTGTGGATTCTGACATACGACTGCAGACAGGCTTTTCTACATTTAAATTTTTAGTGTAAAAACCAAAATGTGCTACTTTCATTTACTGAAACGTAAATAGACAAATATGACAACTATAGAAAAGGTAAAAATTATAACATACATTTACTTTAGAACTTTATTTGTTCATATGATATACTTTTCTGTATAGGTACAATTTACTATCTTCAGCTTTCTCAGCTATGTCAAAACCAAGGCATTGCAGGTGAGTTTGGAAACTCAGAACTTTGTGTTCTGTATTAAGGCCCTTTTTGGGCCAATGGAATTGTCTAAATTAATTTTGCCAATTGCTATCACAGCCATTATACAACTAAAAATACTTCCAGTTTATTTCAGAATTTCTGGCTTTCATAATAACAATAGTAAGTTTTCTCTGCATAGATTTTCTCCTACCTAACAGGCATGACCTAATCTGGTATTTCTGATAGGTTGGAGGATAAAGAAATCACATGGACTGCCCACAGTACTTTTCACTTTCTGCTCAGGGTATTTCTTTCTTGTCTGTGCAATGCACCTGTTTTGATGATTTACCCTTGGAAGTTAATGGAGCCTGTGAACTTCCAGATGGCAGTGGAAAAGAAGGCTGTGTAGTCAGCAGACCTCTGTGCTGACAACCTAACGAGACTTGCCATTGATCTCTTAACCTGATATATCAATTCACAATTCCTACATGCTCTCTTATCACATGATTTGTTTCCACTGGTCACTTTGTTTACACAACACCATTCATGAATAATATCCAAAATCGTATTTCATTTACATTTACATATATTAAGAAGCCCTGTGCTGCCAGAACTCTCATCAAATGCATGAAAGTAGAAGGAGGGAATGTACTTATTCTGAAATTACTGATTCTTTTGAGAAGCAATCCTTTTTGAAGGTAGAAATAATATTTTTATGGATGGAAGTGCAAGGAAAAAAATAACTTGCCACGGCAGACTGCAGAAATACTGGTGGGGGAAAAAGTTATGCCTGAACCTCCAACAGCTGCTGGACAGATGCTTCTGGGACCCGCAAAACAAATTGAAGAGAGAGAAATTAAGAAAAACTGTTTACTTTGGGGGAGGAAGGACAACGTAGAAAGGGAAGAGCAACTGTAGTCTATTGCCCAGTTTCCTCAATTCATGACATGTCCGTCCAGAAAAAACCTTACTAATAGTCTTCTCTTTTTTAACGTGGTGGTGGGCAGTCAGCATGACATTTCCTCTCAATAGTGCCTAAAATCAGGCACCTGAATTAATCTTTGATCATTCGGTATTCTTAAACACTTTAATTCAAGGGCCCCAACCAACATTCATCATTACACTCAGTGCTGCACAAATCTGTGTGAAGACAAAGACTTAACAACAACAGGTGATCTGATTTTTGTAGTTACTAGACACTCTCACATCTTATGGATTTAGTGAGAGAGACAGGGACTGAGCCTTAAGGAAATCAGGTGGAGGATTTTGCAATTATTTTTTTTTTCAAACAAAATTAAAAAAATATTTTTCCCACGTTATCTGACCGAGCAGTTGTTAAGGGACAACATTTTTTATGATCACTATAATTTATTTTTTTAAATCTGCAAAACACTTAGAAAATTATAAAGTACTAATGTTAACCACAGTGTCCTCATCAAGTTCCCATTGCCTATCTACGTTTCCTCCTGCAACGTCAGCAGGTTGTCATCATGTTTGCCTTCAGTCTCCATGCTACATTCTTTTGTATTTTTTGTGCCTTGTTAAGAGAGTGAGAGGTACCATCACAGAAGTATCTGCATTTGAACAGTGAGTGAAATGATTCCTGCACTATTGCAAGAGGCTGATAGCTCCTGCAGTTAGGTAAGCTAGCAAGATTTAAAATTTCATTGCTTGCTTTCTTAATGTGTTTTTTGTGACAGGCCTAAAAATCAGCAGCAAGCACATCATTGGACTAGGGAAATGCCTTTTCTTTGCCCTAGGAAAATACCCATTGAATATACATATCTTGATGCAGTCTTTAATTGTATGAATGCATACAATTTTCTCTCTCCTCCAGTGAAAGGATACAGGCTTCATTCACTACAAAGGCAATACATAGAGAGTGGAACTGAGAATGAAGAAAATATCTGGCATTCTCTAACTTCAAAGTCCTTCACTTAGCAACCTATGAAGCGTCCTTTGAGCCTAGCTATTGTTTGTATATGAGGTCATAACACTACATCAGGCAAATCTGAAGTTGTATTTAGTTCGTGAATATGCAAAAGTAGTATAGCTGGTTTATGACAGAACTTTGCTGTTGTCTCTCAGTGATCTCAGAGAATCCCACTTGGATTATTTCTGTCACAAAAGGTTGTATTTTAAACTTTATACTGCTGTCATACCCCAAACTCCCTAAATGTTCAGTCTTAGTAGATCCCTGATTTTGGCCACTGCCTTCAGGGATCCAGTATCTGCAATATCTGCTGGCCTAACAAAAACTTAAAAGACTGACCTAGCTTGTCACTGCATGTGGTATGCAACTGAAGTACAAATATTTCACTTGATATTTGTTATCTTATTTGATTACTTAGAGACTTTAAGAGAAGTTATCTAAATATTTCCAGTATTACATTCTTATCTCAAGTTTTACATCTCTAATACCTATCACACCAAACACTTTACAGCTTTCCATCCCTCCCTTCATCCAGAGAAACATTTACCTTTACTTCTCACAAAAAAAAACCTCCCCTCAAAATAGCAATATGTCTGTTAAACACAAATAATAAAAATAGGCTTTGTAGAAATCTAACATACCACATGTTGATATAGCAGTGATCTACACATTCATTAAAAAATGCTTCCCCATTCACTTCACATGTACGTATTTGAAAATGATGCCGTCTTATAAATTCATCAAAAGACTTCTAAAGCCATGCTGTACCTGATGTCCACATGTCTTTATCTTCTTGTATTTCTGCTCTGACAGACTTGAATCAAACCAGTAAACCTACCATTCAGTGGCTGCACTGAGTGACCTATGTGAAAATAATTTCAAATCTGCTCCTGTGGCCAGGTTTAGAACCGGCAGCGATGTCAGGGGATGTTCAACAGTGCTCACCACCTTCAATGAGCTCTTTTGGAAACATGGGCCCTGTGCACAAACATTCACCTCACATACCCTATCCACACTCCTGCTGACACGTTCGCTGTCTGTCTCAGCAGAAAACTCTGAAGAGCATTTCAGCTGAGCAACTTGCAAGGCAGGTTTGATGCTACACCCTGTGAAAAAGCTTGGATCCTTCTTTCCTTTGAATGACTCTGTTGGTGTTTAAGCAGAGAGATGTCAGTCTTTAGGCATCTCTGACAATCTTCAAGGACAATTTAATTAAAATATTTATCTGTTAAACCAAAAAAACCCTGCCAAGATCCAAGCCTACCCTCTTCATACTGAAGGCTTGTGACTATCTTTGTTGGCTCCAGCTCTCAAAGATGATTCTCCATTAGCTTCTTTGGGACTTGGATCAAGTCCTAAGTGTATAAATCATGTCAAAAGACCGCACGACATATTTTATTTGTATGAGATATGCATGAGGGGTCACATCAGTAAACTCTACATTACCATTAATGAATCACACATGTGTGACTATATATATATCAGGTCAGGCCTAGCCTGTGAACCAATGGACACACCAATTCTGAAATCCCTGCCAATTGCACACATAGTTTCCATAGGTCTGACTTTGTTCCTTCCCCCTAGGAAGTGAATAGAAACTCCTGAATTGCTAAACAACTTTTAAACTGTTCTAAGGAATGTAAACCAAAGTAATTCCGGTGAAAGCAAAAGATCTGACAACACTAAATTCAGTTTAAGTACAGCCCTGTTGTTTTGGATTTTTTTTCCCTGCAGTTTATACACCAACCTTAGTCCTTTTCATTTATGCTTTTGCAGTATCTGCACAGATACTCTGGTTTGTTGTCTTCTAACATAGGCTAAAAAAAGAAATTTAGTGTTTCAGTATAGGAAAAAGCCCTCAACCAATGATGCATGTAAAGTGCTGTTATGTTGATTGAGCAGCTGGTTTTTTTGGTATGTATCCCAGATGTTTCATCAGTATGGCAACACCTTACATTATACTGTCTCTGAAGATCTTGGACTGGTCCCACCTGGTCATATCCTTAGCTTGGAGACCTCAGCCTTAAAGTACCTCTCATTACACAACAAATCTTAATGATTTTATGACCTAACATTTTTTCCTTCGTATAATTTAAGCAAGGTGCACAGGCAAACTGCTAACATCTGTTATCAATACACTGTATTTAGGGTTTTAGATTTATCAGATATATAGCTTCTCCAATAGTACACATGGAGGTATTTCTAATAGCTTACAGTTAACAGCAGTCATTTAAGCTACATAAATAGAGAAATTTTCACATCTAACTATCATTTGTACAGCTGTGAATTAGCTTCAAAATATAGAAAGAACGCTAAAAAGGAACCATTTCCTCAACATAAATAAAAAATAATTTATTCCTTTTATTATTTTATTGTCTTTTTTTTTCCCATCTGCCTGGAAATGACGTTTTTCACAACTCAGGTAAGCAAAGGGGGATGCTTCTCTATTCTAAACCTTTACAGAGTAAGTCAATCTGAATTTATATCCCAAACTGGTTCAACCACAAAGATGTAGGACAGTGGCTTCCAACAAAAAGGTCATGAGCCCAATTCAGGTCATGGCATTTATGATGTGGGGTCATGAACCTAGTGGAAATTCAATTGCAGAAATGGGGTTTGCAACCCGAAGTAAGGTCATGAGCCTAGAACACCAACGGAAGGGGTACTGATGTCATCTATAGAAATATTCTTTACTTTGAGGGTGCCAGAGCACTGGAACAGGCTGCCCAGAGAGGGTGTGGAGTCTCCTTCTCCAGAGATATTCAGAACCCTCCTGGATGCGTTCCTGTCCAGCCTGCTCTGGGTGAACCTGCTTTGGCAGGGGGAGTTGTTCTAGGTGATCTCTTGAGGTCCCTTCCAGCCCTTACAATTCTGTGATTCTGTGATTCTTAGATATAGGAACAACCAGTGGCCTCAGCATATTAATATTGAACCTTGTTTTTAGAAACACAACAAAAAGCAAGACAAAAATTACTAATCATCTTTAAACCCTTTTGTGTAGTATTCCTTTCCACCAGAAAGTTTATTCACATATCTACTTATTTCTATAATAAGCCGCAGAAACAATTTTCTAGTAATATTTTAAGTGCTTTAGAAAGTGGAGTGGGATCTTCAGATAAAGACTTTCACTCATGCTAACACACTGTCAAAAGTAATTTTAAATATTTCTTCAAGTTTTTAACTGTTAAAAGACAAAGTTTGCCATTTGCTGGAAAATTATAAAAACTATTTTAGTTTATTTAGTACAGGCATTACAGATACTGATTCCAAAAAAAAAAAAAAACCCAAACCCTGATGGCTTTGGTAATTTACATGAAAAAACTTATAACTGCAAAATAACATGATAAGAATTAACATCTGGAAAGGTATTATGTTCTTTCCTTTTAGACGACATGGATTATTTTTTTCAAAGCTCGATTTCTGGATGTTGGCTATAAGCCAAAAAACAAACCCTGAATTGTTCTGCATGGTTGGTTTCTGGAGATGTCACCTAAGCATCAATCAGTGTCAGAGGAAATCAAAGGATTTCCATTTCAGAAAAATTGGTTCCAAAAACTGTTCTCAAGACATGAGCATGGTGAAGATGAGGTGACTGTAAGCTACTTTTGTCATTTCCTGATTCCAGGAGCTGTCAGAGGCTACAACAGCCTCAATCTAAACAGTATAAACTGGAGGACTCTCAGAGCTGCTGTAAATCTACCGGTTGATAACAGACTCTTAAGAAGTTCAGCTAGAAATCAATGGAGCACATGTGTGCTCTGGATATAGTCTGATGTGCGTATGCCCAGTTTAGGGGTCTTTACAAACCTTAGTGTTACTTGCTCACCATACAGTGACCACTGCAGTGTGCCAATACAGGGCACACTTTCTTTTGAGGTTGAGTTTGGAACAGATTCTAAAAGCTCATTAAAAAATTTTGTAGGGGCATCTGTGAATGTATACATAGCCACTAAGGAAAAGAGTATTGCTATCTAACCACTGCAGGCAATAATTACTTCAGAGTTAAATTCAGTAAAGATGGAAATCAACATTTTAAAGGTGCTTTTCATGGCATTCAGAAAATGCAGAAGTAGGGGCCTAGTCCTAACATGCCAGCATGAAAAAAGTCAGTGATCTTAAGTCTACACATTAGATGTGCCATAAATACTTGGTAAGCACATACTGGCAAAAGCAGGGTTTCAGTGGAGCTATGTCATTTGCTCCAGCTGAAGACCCTCCCCTCAAATCTTCCTGTGGCCACTGCAGAGGGGCAGAGGACACAGATATTTTGCTGGACTAGGAAGCAGAACTGGAAGAGGCTGCTTAGCAGCAGAATTGACGTTTGCAAGAAGAGGAAAGGCATCTGGCTAATATGACACAAGGTGGTGGCAGCATAGGGGAGGTGGAAGAAGCCCCATTCCCCTGGGACAAAAAGAGGGTCAGTCATGCTTCCTTCTGGAAATGCTTCTGGACTGCAAAACAGGATATTTCCGCCTTAATAAATGCAACATGTGCTTATCAGGTATGGCAAAACATGTGCCAATTTAATTTTTAATATTTCCTAGATGTCTGTCCTTGTATCTATAGCACCAAGATCGATAAATGATAAATATAGAAACGATCTCATTCATCTGCACAGATTTATTAACACTAGGATTTTACCTTGGGCTATTGGCTGAAAACCTGTTTGGTAATTTTTATTCAAGACAGATTCATATGACCACTACAGTGTGCTCTGCTCATTGATGTAGTCTTGGGGCATCTACCCAATTAACTCTCCCTCACTGTGCATCAGTTGCATGTTAAGTTTTTCCTAACAACCTATGTGGATGCATATAATTTCACTACAATACATGAAGCATGTGCAATAAAAGGAACTTTGATGGGTACTTTAGTTCTACACTGCATCAAGATATCATACAGGCCGGACCAAAGAGAAATAGAGTTTGATCCTTAAAGCAACTATATCCCTCAAGCCTTCCTCAACAGACTACATCCATAGTTAAAACAGAAAAATAAAACTAAATTAAATCTGAAAACTGCTGTACAAGACAGGGAGTGAAAGAAAACAAGGTGTTTTCTGTATTCAGTATTTACATATGCTCACTATATCAGCTCTATCAGTGCAGCTGTTCGTAGGGCTAAAAGCAAGGATGCCCAAGTTTTCCAAAGATTTTGGTAGAAACTTACAGAGATCACCACACCTCCCTGAGACTGCATCATCTGTGTAGCCCAGATTTTTCAGTTTGAGGTGACATTGATATATGCCTGGCAAATGTAACTATTCCATACTTACATGAAATCTAGTCAATAGATATCAAATCAAAATGCCATTTTCTTTTCGTTGTTCTCCCTTCCCTCAGGGCCAGGAACACTGGCTACTGCTGAAAACAGCCCCAGGACCTAGTATCCTGCAATTCCACTATCTCACAATTCCTAAAATCCACCAGTTCCAAAGGTCAGCCTTTTAGGTTTAAAATGAAGTAGACGTGGATGAGGCAGCTCTAGTGTCCCAATTCCATGCATGCCAATGTACTATTTTCTAAAACGAGCCAAACCCGAGCTTACTCTGCTCTCCTGCACTTTAAAAGAAGCACAAAAAGCTTTGGCACTTTGACAAATGACGAATCCTGTTGCAGCAGTTCTTAAAAGCCAGGTCAACAAAATTTGACATCTTAACTTAAAGTGCTGATGAAGATGAGTGAGCTCAAAGTGAGAAATTAGGTGGGTAAAGGCTTTGCAACTCCTTTCTGAAAACTCTTTTGTGGGAACATAATTTAAAACATTTCATCAATTCTCTATTTTTGTAAAAGGCCACAATAAACAAATGGAAATTTAAAGACAGCACACACAAGTCAGAAATATCCAAAGACAGACACTCCTAGAGGCCAAGTTCTGCATATTAAAATCTCCTGGTTCAAGAAAGCACAAAAGACTACAATACAGCAAACAGGTTTTCATTCTCCTATCTTTCCATCATTGATCATTACATTACTTTCTCCGTCCCTTGAAAAGTTAATGTAATATCAAAGAACTTCCCAACTTTTAAATTGTAATATAACATCTTTCAGGCATTTAATAAAATAAAACAAAAATAATACGGTAGAAATAAGAGGAGTTACTTGCTATGTAATATTGCAGACGTTGATCTTAGTATACACTTCAGTGATTCATGAACTCCACAATGCATAATAGAATAAACCTAAAACAGTCCATTCACACAATTCCATTGTCATCACATATGACCTTTGCTCCCCTTTCATTTATAGATGATCACATTATTATAACTATCCATGTTTAAATCTCCCTTTCACCAACTTTGCATTTAATCTGATTTTACAGTGGTGTAAATTACATCCATATTAGACTCATGGTACCATTTTTATTTACCAGCCATAAAAAATTTTTTCTAGTAATATGCACTACTACCTAAAAATGGTACCTAAAATTATACCCATAAGATCTTCAGTGTCCTCCCTGAACATACAGTAGCCAATACAGATTAGAAAACGCTGCGTCTAGGCTTTGTTTTAAGTTTATATGATATGTACCTAAATGAGTCTAATTCTTTATCATCAGCCTCTATCAGAGGACATAGTGTTGTGGAGGACATCATAGATGCACACAGTCACTTGCACAGGCAGTGCAAGTGACATATGCAAATGACATTTTCCTCTGTGATTTGTACATGCAATATGAATCTCTTTCATATGCAAGTGACATTGTGCAAAAAATGAGCTTGTGCATTCACATACAGAACACTTGTGCCAGCCCCTGTTATACTGTTACCCTTCCTCACCACTGAAATGGCTTAACGGGACCAGAAAGCAGACGGACTTACTCAACTGGAGGAGTGCCAGCAATGCTAGACCTACAACACAGTCCCCAGCGCAGTGGCATGTCAAAGAAAAAAGAAGAGCTGATCAGACCGCTGTTGCTTTCTGACACCTCCAGCTACCTCCCATCTACACCAGACCTGGTGCAGAAACAGCATCTGTGTCAAGGTGCCATAGCCAGATGCTTTGCGGTCACTCTGCTGTGTCTTAGCGACAGCTGAGACTCCAAGTCCTTTAGGTAAAGCAACTTTACACGTTGAGGAATCCTCTCACAATTTGTAGCTGGTGCATCCCTAAGTAAACTTGGATGAGCCACCTCTAAGGGAGGAAAGTTACGCACCGTTTCAAACTACTGTATGTACTGCTCATACCACAGTCCTGCTGGGGTGGAGGAAAGAGTGGCAGCTGCCAGAGCTAAAGGGAAGCAATGATTACACAAAAGCTACTTTTCCAGTTGCACTGTTGTATGAGAGTATAGCTGCTCCCTGAATTGATTCATTTGCTGCCTGAAAGGTCAAGACCTGCTCACCTTGCCTACGTTGAGTAACCACAGTAACGTCAGTGGGAGCAGGTAAATGAGCTGAGTAGAACTTGGTCTTAAAGCAGAATATAAAAGCATCTTTAAACAGTTCGGTATCAAAGAGGCAGACTAGCACAACAAAGGTAAGGGAACCCTTTCTAACAAACAGAAAATGTTCCTCTTGTGCTCTCAGAGATATAGATGGGCTTCATGGACACAGCTCTTCCAGAGACTATAGCACGTCTCTGTCAGGAGGAACCACATTGACTTAAAATGTCTTGGGATAGTCAGCAAACTATGGATAAAGTAATACATCCAATCTCTGTCTCTGATGCTGTACCCGTACAAGTTTTTACAATGTCTCAAAAAATTTTATGTTGACTCAATGCTGGGGAGGGGGGCAGAATCAAAGTAATCTTTTTCCAGAATGAGTGTTTGACCTGCCAATTTGCTAGGGGAAAAAAAAAATAAAAGGAATTAAAGAGGTTCATAAGTATCATAACAGATTAGAAAAGGGGTTTCTGGCCAAAACTTCACTTTTGAAAACTCAAGTGCCTTCAAGTTTGGATTATTGTTAGTTAAATACACATATACATGAATCAGTGGCAGTAGCAGTGATGCTAGTGAGAATAAAATATCATGTATTAGAAAGCATCAGTCTCTGAACCTTCCTAACACCAAAAGAAAATGCATATATCACAGGGCCACTGAGATAAAGTAACGCTCAGCCCTAGAGGGCACAGATTTCGTCTTTATGTAAATCAGTGCCTGTCACTGCATGCATGATTCACTGCTCAGAGTGTACTCTTCTGTGACGAATGAGTCCCGCTTAATTTGGCAGTGATTATGCGGGTTGCTGGCCCTCTAAACCCCTTTGAACTTGTAATTGCTGCTGGTTTAAATAATGAACATTAAGGGGAGGTGGATTCATAAAACTGTGGATAATTACAATTTTTTTCTTTTTTCCTTTGTTTTTTTTTTAATGGAAATAAAAGGCTTCTGAGGCCGCTGATAACTGTATCGTACTAGGCTGTTACCGAAATAAAACTGCAGTCTTGTTCAGTCTTGAGGAAGAAAAGGGAATGGAGAAGAGAAGAGGAAAAAAGAGAGGGAGAGGGAGATCAGAATGGCTTGGATGCCAGTAGAAAAGGAGGAGCAATGGCATTCATGAATATTCATAGCTAGTCACATCTGTAGCAGGCTTGCTTTCCACCTTTTTTTCTTTGCAGTTCAACATGGACAAGAAGTGCTAACAAAAGAAGGTGATTGTGCAGTTCTATCAGGCTCCAGGTTTAATCTTTACAGAGCATATGGGTGAACTTTTTTTTAATTTTCAATGACTCCCATTTTTTAAAAATTGCAAATGCCTTTAACCAAAGGAAGTGTTCCCTCTCCCTCCCCCTACCCGTGCTGCTTTTTAAAAATTATGTTCCTGTAATTATGAATGTGAGGGAATCAGTTGCCAAGGAAGCATGATGTGTAACATGCAGCAAATTTGTTCCTCCTCCCCTTTATGCGCACTTTACTATATCCTCCAATATTCTTTGATCCAGTAGAATTTTGATTTGCGTGTGTAATGTATTGAAACAACGACGACAACAAAAATTGTTATTGAGGAGGGGACAGAAACCAAAGTCAGCCAAGTCAGGCAGCTACTACCCAGAAACAACAAAGAATGAATGATAAATTTAGCAGCCTCATGTTCAATTTTCAAACAACACAGCAGAGATTTATAGCTTTGCTGCTCCCATGGTAAACGAAGCAGCACACAGAAAGCGTGTCTGTTTTTGATTTTGCTATGTTTTCCCCCTTTTTTTGTTCTTTGCCTATTTGCAGGGTTTTTTTTAAAACTCTACATTTTCTTTATCCTGGTGTGAGATGAATATCAAAGGCCCAGTGCTGTTGGTAAGCCTCCAGCATACAACGGCAGCTCAATGGGATGTTATTAGAACCTGCGTCACAACATGGCAGACTGTGATTAATAGCAACTGTAGCAACGGTAGCAACTTCTCAACAACGCCCTCCAGCAGCTCTAAAGGGGCCCTGTGAAGAAGAAGGGAGGGAAAAAAAAAAGAAAAAAAAAAAAAAAAAAGGGAAAAAAGTCTGCAAGAACTAGCTACTAAAGGTTCAGTTTTGCACATGATTAGGTTATGTCAAAACTGTGTGAGACTGCTTTCAACCAGAACACAGTGGGGATATTTACTTAAAAGCAGACTGCCAAATGCATGGGATGATCAGTGTTTTATTTTGCCAGAGCCAATCACGTGAAGAACAGGATCAGAGTGATGGAGAACAAGATACTGAAAAGACCTGGGCTGGTGTTAGAGGTATAACCAGGGTTCCCTCCAAACGAAGAAAAAAAAAGATTTTCCCAACACTACATGAAAATTTCTAAGAAAACTGCAGGGCTGCTAAAATCTTCCTGTTGCTCGATGAAAGAAAGCAGGTTTAATTTTAAGCCAAGTGTAAACTGATATCCTTGCGCTCTCTTCCTTTTTTTCTTTAATTACACTTTAGATTATGTCCATGCATTAAGAAATGTGAAGCTTATTCAAATTTCCAATTCTCTATCAAAAAATACTCTTACAAGTGTCCCCAAAGATTCAAATAATCCAAAATTAAACTGTTCCAACTGTAGTTCATTAATATATGGTTTGGACCATAGCAGGCCCAAAAAGAAAATGTAGATGCATCAATGGCTCTTAAGCATTATGGTCTGGATATAAACGTCTAGCTCAGAAAGTCTTTACATTCTGCCCGCCAGAAGTTTGGAGGACATTCTGGACCTTCTGGGATCATCCTAAACTTGCATCATTTCTTGGCCCCATCACCACCCACTGCTGACTCTTATTTGGCTCAGTGGACCAATAGAGGAGATTTTATTTAGTCAAAATTAAGACAAAAATATTTGCTAAAATGCTTTTACAATACTTAATATTACCCGCTCCCTCTCACAAAACTTTTCTGCTGCTAAGTGGTTTTCATTTCTGTTAACAGCATTTAAAAAATGCTAATCATTCTACCATCTTCTGTCTCTCAGACAGAAGAAGAGGAACGTTTACCTACAGATGTCAATGTTAGTAATCTCAGTCACAGGTTAGGGTGTTGGCATAGTATCTACAGTGAAAAAAGTACGCAAAACTATTGTAAGTGTATATATTAACATTACAGGAGATTTAATCCATATCTCAGTGAGAGAAGAAGCAAAGAGTAAGACCTGGAAGTCTTGTGGCAGGGTTTATTAGGAGAAAAATAATCAGTAGGTGAAAAGAAAAAAAGGAACAAACAAACAAAAAAATTGAATAGCTCTGCAAATCAGATAAAAAGGTTAGGAGTGAGTAGGAGGCTGGAAAACACTGGTACATTGCACTGTCCTCCCTCAGGAGTTAGAATGATATTGTCCAAGTGCTTTGCTGTTGGC
Organism: Calidris pugnax; assembly: GCF_001431845.1. Lineage (NCBI taxonomy): Eukaryota > Metazoa > Chordata > Aves > Charadriiformes > Scolopacidae > Calidris > Calidris pugnax. The sequence continues at coordinate 13,028,036 of NW_015090839.1, forward strand.
CAGTTGTCTTTACCTAGCACTATTCTCATCCTTAATTGTCACACAGTTAGTTTTACTGAGAGGGCAGGGGTTATCTATCGTATCGAAGTCCAGAGGCAAAGGAGTGTAGAGACAATGCTGAAAATCAACACCTGCTGAGCTATAAATAAAAAATAATAAATGTCAACTACATTAAAAAGTACAAGCAACTTTTTATTTCTTTCTCAAAAACACACAACTTGCTCAACAAAGCACTGAAATATGCTGTATTTGTGCCAAAGACTCTAACACTCCCTTCAACCTGTTTATCTTTGAAGACCATAATTAAGGAGGACAAACTGGTTTATAGTCAACACAAGTTAGAAAAGAATTGCACTCACAGTTTTTCTCAAACACTAATTTTCCTTATCTAAGAATCTTGCTTGATTAAAATCATGGGGCAATTAGCAGTTGAGTGAAGAGATTACTTTCTGTTGCAAAAAGACAGCCAGCCTTTACAAGTTCTGCAAATGAATAATTCAGGCTCAGTTCTCAGCTATGTCCAAGCATGAGGAAATCAAATGCTTCTGCTTGTGGCTTTCTGATCCTGGGGCTGGCGGGGACTAGTTCAATATCAAATGCCATTTAGCACTGACTCCAGGTTTGTTGGAGCACTCTTGTTAAACCTTTTCCACACAGGAATCATCCCAGCGCTTTCATGATTGCCCAGCCACGCTCTTTCACTAAGAAATGAGTGGCAGAAGGTGACAACCCATTTTTAACAACACCCCCCTGCAACCTATCACAGTTGCCTCTGCTAAGAAATAAGTGATGGTGGCCTTGCTATGCTGTCCTCGGCATCCACACAATATCCACACAGAGCAATATCCACACAGAGAAAGCCTCTGACTTCTTAGCCCCTTTACAACACAATTCCACATACTCAGATAACTATTTCCCAGCAAAAAGGACTAATTGAAGATAACCTAGGAACAAGTGGCAAAGTGGAACAGAGCATTTACAGAATAATTATCACAATCACCCAGTACCAAAGTCACTTTTTATAAAGGTGGGGAGAGCAAGCTGAGGGAGAAATACCAAGTTTATTCCTAATCATTTTACCGAGATTTTAGCTAAATAGATCAAGATCTGTGAATAGCATACACAGCATAGCAAGAAGCAGAAACATCACTGAAAGCTCACCACTAAAGATGGACAAACAGTGTAGGGCACACAGCCCTCTAACAGAACTGTGACAGACCAGCAAGTGTCCTCTGAGTTCCCTGGGTAGGTAGAGGGCCACAAAGCTGTGGCAATATGGCTCAGAAAGGTTGATGCCTTTGACAATGGCTTTTCCATCAGTCTCTTACCAGCACTTCTGACCTCAGAAGTTTGCAGGGCACTTGAATACTCTAGGGTAGATGAATGAAGGCTGATGAGAGAAGGGGAAAGGAGACCTGGAAGTCCTCTATTCTCTAAATTTTCATCCTCTGCACTTTTTGTTTTGCTGAGCAAGAATTAAATAATCAGTACTAATGTTATTAAAACAATTTTGCTCTCTCAGCATCAAATTCTGATAACAAACGCGTGGCCTGGCGGGCCTGCAGAAACACATTTGAGGACAGTATGATCCAGTAAGATCTGCTGTACTGGTGATCTGTAAGTTTGATCTAAACCAAAATTATTATTTCTGCTAGGAACATGGGAAAAGTTGGCATAAAGAAAAAGCTGTGACATGAAGCATTTGTTTGGATCAAGTACAACTTACTCCTGTCTTCTGTATCCTCAAGTGTGATTTTCAGAAATAATCAAAACAAAAGTGACAAAACCCAAAAACCACAATGAGCAAACAGCAGCTTTTAAGTGCTGTGGGAACAGAGACATTTGTTTAAGTAACCACTGTTTAAAAAATGCATACATAGTAACACCAAAATAAACAGCTTGCAATGTTGTTTATTTTAAGATACACAATAGTAATGTAAAGTGCTGCATGCACTGAATTCAGGGTGTACTAACATTATTTACAGTTCTGAAGAGCGGTAGGAAAACTCAGCTCCATGCCAGCAGACTCCCTGTTCAGAGAGCAAAGGTCAGCCCTCGCCGTGTTTCCAGCTGGGGGGACTTCAACGTCCAGCCCCAGAAAGCTCCCACTCTCTTTTTTCATGCAGGTAACTTCTGAACTGTATACCAAAATCCTACAAAAGGTGCCTCATGCCAATGGCATCTTTAAAATGGATACAGAAGCCCATTCCTGGGAAGGAATTAGGAAGGAGAAAAAAAGATCTTTGCCCTGTCACTTTACCTCTTTAAAAATTTTCCAAGCAGGCCTAAGTCACTAGATGACGTTGAGTCAAACAGAAAAAAATCCTTCAAAAAGAGAAGAATACCAACAAAACTAAGCAGTGGTGTTCCGAAAAGTGACTGACTTACTGAACAGATTTATGTTCCTGTGTGTCTGAATTGCATTTGATTCTCTGCTGACAAAAAAATGCCTTTGACTTCAAACCATAATAGAAGTTTGTGCTATTTTTCTTCATAAAGCCATCCTAGCTATAGGCAAGAAAACTGGGCTTTATTCTGGCTACTCCATCGTCTATTTATTATTGTAATTGCATAGATTTACTATTGTAATTGCAACATTACTGTTATTGTATAATCTTTGTGACTGCCAATAAATGATCCAGAAAGAATCCAACTTGGATCTCAGATCCCAGGCTAAATTTGTAATTCTGGCAATAGAAAAAAAAAAAAAAAGAGAAAAAAAAAAAAAAAAAAAGAGAAAAAAAAAAAAAAAAAAAGAGAAAAAAAAAAAAAAAAAAAGAGAAAAAAAAAAAAAAAAAAAGAGAAAAAAAAAAAAAAAAAAAGAGAAAAAAAAAAAAAAAAAAAGAGAAAAAAAAAAAAAAAAAAAGAGAAAAAAAAAAAAAAAAAAAGAGAAAAAAAAAAAAAAAAAAAGAGAAAAAAAAAAAAAAAAAAAAAACCAATCCAAAACAAGAAAGCATTTTTCTGCTGTGCAAACTGAGCTTATTTGATCTGGAAGTCATTGAGACAAACGTGGAACCCCACAGTTACGTTATTATAAAGTAATGTTCAAGAGCAAAATTTCATTTTAAATTCAAAATACAATCTCTTTCTTCTTGATGCTTTTGAGGAAAGCTGTGTGTGAAATTTAGCAGTTTGAGTCAGCAGGTACTCAGTCAATATTTTCTTGGGGTCATTCTGCCTCTCTGAGGGCCCAAGCTTTGTTTTGAATCCTGGAGTCAAATTGGCATAAAAGTCTGTAAGTGTAAAACAGGTGAAAAGGCCACATTTTTCACCTGTTTTGGCATTCAAATTTCTGTGTAAATCCATAGTCAACTTCATTTTGCATCAAATTTGCATTGGATCTTAAAAGTCAAAATGGCTTTTGAATGCTCAAACAATTTTTAGTGTTTTGTGTTGACTTTTCATAGAGCCAAAGCTGGAGCGGATGCCAGAAATACTGGGCAACACTGAGCTGGGTAAGGGTTGATTTCAGATCTATACCTTCCCCAGATATTTGTGAAACTTCACATGCTGTGAATGGGGAGCAGTGTACGTATTGTAACACAGTCTCTGTCTCTGAGTATCTGAAAGGGAGGTGTTTTAACATAAGGTCCTCAACACACACTTGCTTCCTTTGTTGGTCTGACAGAGCCCAAGCCTGGCTGACCTTCAGCATCCGCTCAAACTCCCAGTGCCTGAAGGAACAGTAATTAAATATTTCTCTTAAGCTTAATTCTTCATTTTGAGTCTTAAGCCCATTTCTAGTTTGACTTCGTAAGTTAATTTTGCAATAATTTTTCCACTGACAAATAAATGAAATGTCATTTTAAAAGTTGAAACAAATACAACAAAAACTAAAACCTGAAGGAAGCCAAATTTGGGAAGGTTTCCTTCTGAAAACAGCTCTAATTTCAAGATATTTTTCAGTTTCTAATCATTAATAAGAAAACATGGAAATATGAGAAATGCTTGAGGCAACACTACTTTAGTGTAACCCCAGGAATGCAAGATGTTTCTCAGCAGTATTTCTTCAAATGTTTTATTGGAGTCTAGTTTTAAAAGTGCTAAGCAAAGGCACTTCCACAGATTGTTCTACATGCTCACTGACTGAGGTGGTTTTTTTTTGGTTGCTGAATTTCATTATTCCTGCAAGGCGTTTTCTTACCCCTCAGTAATTTCTCCTCTTGTCTGTTTGTAGCCTGTGTTTATTCACCAATTCAGTACGCGCATTCTGGCTAGATCTTATATTTTTGGGATGGATGGGGAGAGCACTGAAAATAACAATACAGCTCTCATTTCTCTCATCTTCTTTCCACCTCTGCTACACTTTTTGGGAATAAAGGCCCTGATAGTCCAGGCTCTCCAAACATCCTTGTGTATCTTTCTTAGACTCTCACCAGACTGGCCTCAGGCTAGTTTCATAATCATCAAGAAAAAAACCAGTCCTGGTGTTCAGCATGAGATCATAACACGGTGATCTCACTCTGAACATTACCTTTCACTACAGCAGCTCTATTGACTTCTTTGCTTAGAACAGTTTGAGTTTCCCACCAGCTCAGTTGTGTGATATTTGGCCTCTTTTAGGCGAGATACCCTTTTGCAGAGTGAGCCTACGGGGCACTGAGTAGAAAGCTCATGAGCCCCCAGGCCTTGTTTGAAAGAGTTTTCAGTCTCAGCAAGAAGCTTGCCTCAGCGCTTGTTGGGGAGGCAGCAGAGCATGTTACAGCATTACCAAGTTGGAGAGTGCAGTATCATATATTTTCAGCTGGGGCTCTGAGGAAGATGCAGATCCCAGGAGCTGAACTCGGGATAGTTTAACAGTTCTAGGGTTACGTTTATTTGTACCCATGCTGGCAAAACACTACAGCCTGGTTGGTTTGTAGACATTTTATTTTCCTGCTGTCACATATAGTTTTGCACTGGCTCATACTGGGATTTAATCTCCTTTGCAAGCATTATTGCTCTCTGAATGGACAGTTTTGGGGGAAGAAAACAGAGAGAAAGAGGTAAGAGCCTTTTTTTCTCTGAAGTTTGTTTGCATCCAAGAACATTGTAGTATGTAATTTCAGGTTTCACAGAGCCAGGACAGCTAAGATTAATTATAGTAGTGAATTGTCTGCAAATGCCTAGGGTAGATATGCACTAAGTAGGGGAATTTTTCTGGTCTGAGAAGTGTTTGCTTGGCATTTAATGGCCAACATACAATACACGCATACGAAGTAGGCCATTTAAAATTCAGATGTAAGTAGGTATACTATGTGGAAACAAGGTAGGCTTCTTAGGATTGTCCTAAAACTCTACAGCTCATCCCACCATCCACAGAAAAGTTCACACCAATTCAGGAAGCACCTCCCTTTCCTAAGAGATGTTAGCTCATACAGTAGATTGTCCAGGTGGAACTGGAAGGAACAGAATTGAAAGGAGATAGACCACGTCACACAACTCCTGGAATAGTCTGCCAAAACAGTGAAGGAGGGTGGAAGGGAGAAGTAAATTAAATTATTTTCCCCCTTTTTGTGGTTCACATCAATTAACCTCTTTTCACATGTGTTTTATTGTCATTTCCTATGTTATATCTGAAAGAGATCACCAGACTATCCATTTATAGTTGAAATTAAAGCACTCTTCAAACATTTAGATTTTGAAGCGATCGCTCAAATTAACCAACTTACCTTCCAATTTAGGAGTGCACCTATGTATTCCTATGCACCGTTCCTTTCCTGACTGCCCCAAATACACATGTCACTTCTCTGACCATATAATGCTCCTTATTCTTGTTGTTATCACACATATCATGACTTTTCTCACTATTCATATTCTTTATCCCTGAACAGTCCATTTGTTAACTATCAAAAGAGCTGTCAGCCACCTGCATGTGCTCTTCAGCAGGCAGGGAGCTTCCCAACAAGAATTAGGGACTTCACAGTTGCCATTCTGTCCCTTACTCTTCACTCTAGGTCACCCTCCCGCTTCCCATTTCTTAGTTCAAGCACAAGCGGGATGCACCTGGATGAATCAAAAGAGGCAGCAGAAGGATCAGGACTGACTGGAAAGCTGCCAAAGTCTTAATTTCACATCAGGAAACTCCCTGGGCTGCTGAGGAGGGGAATATCCACTAGTGAGTTCTTGGAGTACAAAGGTGCATTTGTTAATACTATTGCACTCACTTTATTCTGACTCTTGCCCCCAGACCAGCAGTTGATGCTCAAGGTTCTTTCTCTTGCTGCTTTCTGAGAAAGACATTTGGTACCATTTGTAGGCAATAATCACCACTTCAGGTCATCAGCAAGGAAAGGACCCAACAAACAAAAACAACCCCAGACTGAGTAGTCACTTGAGCTAAAGAGCTTGCAGCAATCTAATGCGGTCATCTTCAGCGCAGACCAGAAAGAACATACCACTCTTAATTTTATATTAAATGCTCCCTCATAAAGGGAAAATTCACCCTGAACTTTCAAAGTCTACAGAAGTTCAAGTATTTGTACAAGCATTGCATGACTGTCATGCTAGTTCAGCAGCAGGATAAAACCACAACAGAAGTGCAGGCCTCTGTCATTCAGCTGATGCTAAGTATAAGACACCAGTCTCACGCGGAATTTTTCATCTGTAAATATCAAAAGTACTCCAAAAGACAGCCACCATCATTATATCATACTGTTTAAACACGGAAACTGAGGCACAGTGTCTCGCCATGGTCACAGCTAGAAACAGAAGTGAAATCTCCCCACGCCTGCCAAAGCTCACTTGTGCCAAAGCATCCTGGGGACAGTAGTGACCGTTCAGCCACAAGTGAATGTGACAAATGTCTTTCTGCTATAAAATAGGGGATCCTTGAAAGACTCGTTAAGTATAATTTGTGATTTCATTGGCTATAGTGTTTAACGCTTATTAAGACACAAAACTATTTGTTCGTTTGTCTCCCATTATGGTTTCACTGCTTCATCTTGCCTGGCTTTTTCAAAGGGATCAGAGTTCCACTGGAATTAATGGAAGCAGGACTCAGAGGTACACACAGTTAGGTACTAATCTGTGAATTATCTGCAAATATTTGAACACAGAGAAATTAAACCTGCATTTTTTACCTTACCTGGGAGGAAAGAGAACTGCTTTTATAAAGACCCGTGTACGTTCACAGAATATCAACTAACAACGCAGCTTACATCGTCTTTGGGTTTTTTTTAATTGGCATAACAAGCTTCAAAGTAGTCTAGACTAGGCCATGATCTTACAAAAACCTTCTCCTTTTATATACTTAGTATACATTAAGAAACTGAACAGGAGCTTTCCCATTGCTATGCAGTTTAGTCAGATAGTATTTCCACAGTATATCCAGTTTAGGATATCAAGCTGCCACTTTGAAATGTACCTCAGACCAAATAAAAGCTTGATCCAGATGACAGCCAAATTTCTATAGCATTAAACAAATTAATACATGCGGGTTTTGGTTTTTTTTAAACACTAAGCTAAAATGTTTGCTGCTGTTTACTTGGCTACTCTGATTCATTGTGCTGAGATTGTAAGAGGATGTCATGAGATGTTAGACATTTTATGGACATAAGTAGTCAACTGCTACAAATAAAATACATGTTTTGAACTGCCATCATAAAAAGGTAAACCCAAGATTTAAAAAAATCTTTACGGCATTATACAGTGGGTTGACAACCTATCATCCAGTATTAGACAAAACAACTGAAATTAGTTCTGGCAGATTTGGGGCTAGCAGTTAAAAATAAAAATAGCAAATGTAAAAGCATGAAAACTGTATTGCCATTATGCTTAAAGACAATAATAAATCTTTAAAGATGCCAATGATTGCTTTGGATACTACAAATGACTGCTGCCAATCAACTCTAAAATATGTAATGCATGTTATTATAAGTATCCTAACTCCAGGCAAACTCCACAACACCACAAATAATATTGTCTGCCATAAAAAAATCTCTTCATTAGGCAACAATAAGAATTGACATCTCTGTTTTTTAACAGTTGTGTAACTGTTGGCAGAAACATGCTTTACTTTTTTTTTTTTTTTTTACATTATATCTCTAATTTTACAGAAAACTTCTTTGAAACCAATTACTCTGCTCATGGATCTTGAAAGGAAGGTCTTAAATAAACATGTCCTGAGGCAAACCTGGGAGGCAGTATCACTTTGCACAAACAACAGCAATTGCTTTTTCCCTAAAAATATATTTTATATATACATATGCTCGTGTGCACACACTATAGAGACAGGGAGGAACAATGAGTTTTCTGATGACAACTGTTTTAGGCAGTGAAACCTGAAGATACTCAAAGGAATTCTCACCTCTAGTTGGCTGTGATCTTGATTTTCAAAGGCACAACATTTATTAGTGCAACGTTCTTGGAGTGCTTAAACACTATTTATATTTGCACATGCTTTAGTTAAATTCCCTTTTACCTTGTGAGCCTCAAAGCCACAACTCTATACAAATTAATTCTTGTCACCACTACTTCCTTGTTTCCAATACTTTAAGGAATTCATTACTTGGACTTTGATATTCTTTCTTCTTTCCTTTTCACTTAATTCCTATACTGACTCTGCAAAGCTTTGTAATCTGACAATAACAACAAGAAAACACTGGTGGCTGATCCTATCTTTTGCTAGGCCACGTTCAGCTTGCTCAGTTGAGGCTTTTTAATCTCTCCTCGACCAAAATCATGCACATGTTTTTCGTTACACTTTGTTCTCAGTAATTCCCTGTTTGAAGATGGCAGGTAAAATATTAAATTGGGAAGTAACATCCAGCCACGTTATCTGATGGTTTGGCAGTGGCTGACCTCGTATGCCACATGAATGAAATTCCCCTCGCTGCAGTCCTGACATATTGTGTTGCCCGTGGATGAGGAGGAGGCAAAAACAGGCAGGGCAGCGAAAAGAAAAAAAAAGAAACAACAGAGAGGCAAAGGTACAGCATAACTAGCTAACATCAGACAGGGTAGTGTGAAAAACTATTATAGCAGGCCTGGAAAAGGAGCATTAGGGAGGCTCAAGAGCCTAAATCATCCTGGAAGTGCTGTGAAAGGAGTTTGCTGCAGCCCCTCCGCCTGCCAGGGATCCGGGGAGGGAAAAGGGACGGAGGGGAAGGGTGGCGCGTTCCATTTGCTTGTCCCTTGCAGGATTCGCAGTTCAGGGATTGTTTGGTGTGTGTGTGTGTTTGTATGTGAATTTCACCCTATATATAACTTGGAATCTTATTAGATAACAACTCGGTGACACTGCAAATCCAGTATTTCTCAGAATGCTATTTTTGAAGCTGAAACACACAACATATTTTGATCTCCAAAGAAGTACAATAAAGATCCCCCCTTCAAAATAAAATGAGAAGTCAAAAAAAAAAAAAAAAAAAAAAAAGAAACAAACCACCCCGAATGCACATGTAATAATTTCCAGGCGGGTTTCCTGCGATTGTATCCAATTATTTAAATTTCGGACTGTCTCTTTAATTTGAGGAGCGGGGAGAGAGGCGACAGATGGCAGACAGAATTGACTTATGTCCTCTATTCTTCTGCAGAAGAAGGGGGAGCGCAGAAAGTTTGATCGAGGCAGAAGCTACAGTATGCAGGCCTGGCTATAACTATCTAATAGGTCTTTTGACGGATCGGTTCGGAATATTTAGGTTTTTTCTCCCCCAGACAGGCTTTGTAACAAACCCACAGTCCTGGAGGTTGCCATGGGTGACGAGAGCGCTGACATCTAGTCCCAACTACAAATAAGCACATGACAAATGGGCCCAGAGCCCTCCGACAGCCCTGAACCTTGGTGACCCCCTAAAATACCCAGACTCCCCATACCCACGCCCTCCCCCCCACTACCCCATCCCCCCCCAAAAAAAAAGCATTACCAAGTATATTTTTTAAAACCGAAAGCTTGCACTTAATTGGAAACACTGCCATGTAACCAAAATGCTTAGGACAGCATGTACAAGTAAAAATAAATCACGCAGCATTGTTATTTAATGCGCTGTGACATCATTTCCTGAAATTAAACAGAGATGACACAGATTCAGACAGTCCCTGCTAAGGTTCAGTTCAAACAATTCACAGATGTTTTCCTCCAGCCAGCAGAAAACAATGCGGGGCTTAAAGCACTCCTCTCCCTCTCCCTCCTCTCCCTCTCCCAGCCTTTTCGCTGGTACAAGGAGGTATGGCAGTTTTATAATACATGCTCCCGCAAAAATATTCTTTTTTTAATTTAATTACTCAGGCTGTTGTACTAAATAGATGGATCATTGTGTCACAAAAGCATCAATTTTTCAGAAGAAATAACAGATGTCTATGTAACAATGATTAGATTAACCACTCCCAGACAAAGCTAGCTTTTGAGGCCCACACACCCCATGACCCCGGGTTCCCTCTTCTGTAGGGGGTGGATGTAGAAATGTCAGATCTAATCTCAGATTCCATTTTTAAAACAAACAAAGCCCCACCCCCACCCCATTTCAGCTCTTCTCTTTTAAGATTGTGGCGTTTAAAAGGTATACGAACAGTTGGTCTGTTACTAAATCTTTGGAACTGATTTCACGGCCAAGGACTAGGAGTGCTCGGAGGATGAAAACTTTCAGCCTGGTCATTTGAGAAAGATCTCCGGTTTTATTGTATCCAGGCTGGTGGTGCCATAGCACAGGCAGGCAGGGCAGGAGGGGATGCCAGTGACGTTAGGTAGGGCTACATTACACCAGCACTAACAACAAATGCTAACAGCAGCCGCCAGCTCCTCCCGTAAGTGACCGGTGCAACTTGGGGGTACAAAGATGCACAGCTCCATCACCCTGAGTACCATGGTACCACAGGTCATGGGAGTTGAACGTTCAGACACTGATTTTTCTTTAGCACTCAGGTGAAATAATTTAACCTCTCCTCCCAAAGTTTACCCAGCTGAAAAATGGGCGCAAGATTATTTTGCAGGCCATGTTTCCTGCTGGGCGGTGTTTGTACAGTCTGAGAGGCATGTCCTAGACCAGTAGGCGATTTATTACCTGGCTGCAAACTCAGCACATAGTCAGCCCTGACGGAAAAGCAGACCTGAAATAAAGCTGTACCTTAGGCTCCTCCAACTCTCTGACTACATGGTGCGCTGAAGTGGAAATGGCAGCCATGCAAACCCACAGGCAGGTCATTTTACAGGAGAGTCAGAGGACATCGTCCATCTCCTCAATGTACCCTCAATGGAGTGTACAGCATGCTACAGTGCGGTCCAACACAAGCACTAAAATTCACCAGTTTGCCTTCACATTCTTGTATTTTCTTGAGTGTCCTAACCTTCCTGCCACCATTTTAACTGGATAAAGGTCTGTTGTATTTTCAGTTCTGTTTTTAAAGTACAGCAAAAACAGCAACGTGAAGAATGCTTCTCCTAGACCAGTACTCTGAGGAAAGGTGTTCCTCTACTGTGTGATAAGATAAAAGAAAGTAAGATATTCAGTGTGGAGTGCGATAGGCAGCTATGTTCCTAACCCTTCCTTAGGTATTATACCTAAAATCAAGATATGGGAGGAGATACTTATGAAAGTGGAATGGCTTCAACTGTTTTGAGAGCTTGCTCCAAGGTTGGCTTTGCTTGACAACATTTGTGTCTACAGTCAAATCTAATGAATAGATGAAAAAGCTGCCCTGCATAAAAGGCTTGATGAGCCATTCATTAAAATATGAGAGAAATACATTAGATTATCAGATACACCCACATAAATACAGAAAAAAAAAAAATCTGTTTCAGTAAGACTATTCACATTACCCAATCTGGCTACTTGAATACTGCAAGTTAAGAAATTAATTCAGGTGGGTACAAAAGCTGTGGCTGGTTTTAGCTGAACTTATTCTATCCTAAAAATGAAACAGATGAAACCAAAATCTACTCTACCAGAGACTGTGTAAAGAGCAAGATTTTAAGCCAGAAGATTGTGGAAATCAGGCTAAAATGACACAGTTCAAACAAATGTTATGAGACAGAACTTCAGCTAGCAAAAGAAGCAGGGGAGAAAAAAAAAAAGGCAGTTCAACTCCACTGACTTCAGGGGGGCCATCCCAAATACCATCAGTTGGGAATCTGGCACTGTCATAAAAAAGGTTTAGTTTGCATGCTGCCATTGGTATATCTGGTACTTTTAGTTAAGATATAGATCTTCTTACAGACTGCACAAAAGAAACAACCAAACCAGAATTTCAACAAAGGGCATCACTCCAGGTAAGTAAGTGTCAAAGAATAAACATGCCTCTGCTCTACCAGCTTTGTAAAAGAAGGGGAAAAAAATGTTGAATGTAGCAGAAGCGTAGTCCTTGATATACTATGCTGCAGAAAAGGATGAACTACCAGAGGTACAAGTCCATAGAACGGTATAATTACTTCCTTTATAACTTTGCTCTCTTCTGATTATGTACGTACATTTTAAAGGTCCTCCATCCTTCAAAAGGGCATGGGAAGAGGGGGGCTGGCTCTATGTAGTTGCTGGTAAGAAATCCTAATCTCAACATTGGTGTAAGCTAGAGGTGTCTATACATTTGAGCACTTCCTGTTTTCGCTTCGTGATCAAATACGTTCTTTGCAGGGCAAATAGGGGAGCACTTGAGGGAGGAAAGCAGAGATGTCTGAGAGGCTAATTGAGTATACTAAGGACTCCTTGGCATAGAGGAAAAAGAGTCTTCCAAAGCTATGAATAAACTCTCTGCTTGGGTCAGATTTCTTGCTGTTTCTTTTCTTTAACCACCTTTGAACTCAAATAAAAACAGCCTTAATGTCAGGTTTACCTTTCTGATGTCGTAATCTTTATGTACTATTGAAAAGCTTATACTACTAGACTAGGATTTCCTCTACTTTCTTAAACACTGGATATTATCCAGAAAAAGCATACACATTTCCAACCAATTCATCCTCAGCCCTTTCATCTTCCGGTACTGCTGTAATTCCAAATATAAGACAGAGCTCAGTAAGCGAAGGAGAACACGACAGAAGCTCCTACTCCTTGCTTTTGATTTCCAACAATAAAAACATGCATGTGTATCCTATTTCAAATATAATTAAAGTTACTGTAAAATGGAAGCTGTGATTGGGGTTAGAAATTGTTTTGAAAGACACAGCCTGTCAGATACATACATTCTACATCAGAGTTCAAGTGCCTATCTCTTCAAGAAAGTCACTTAGGAATTCAATTTTTAAAATCAGCTACCTTAGGACTTTGCAAACCGATTGAATAAAGGAAAAAAAGAAAAAACCAACATGTTATTTAAAATCATAAGTTAATACAATTAGTCAGAACAGAGTTACTCTTTTTGAATGTGACAGTCTAAAGGAATTTCAAGTTTAATCCACACCATAAGAGATGGACTGCCACTGCCTTTCCTTCCAGGGAAACCAGAGGTTAATGATTTTTGTCATATTGAGACTAACAGCTAACAATTGCTACAGTTGGCCTTTAGTATTTTATTTGTCCTTTTGAGGTATTCAGAATAGGTGACAATGGCTTGCAGTTGAGAACATATGTAGAGAGACCCCTGTGGCTTATGGAAAAGTTGCTCCATGCTGGTTGGGTGTTTGAAAAAAAAATACAACCAGAGCTCTTTTATGTTCCTCTCCTTAATGAATGCATGAATGTCAAAATGTACCAATGGCCCATTCAGGGGGCAAAGCCTAAGCAGCTCCTTCTTTAAGAACACATCCTGAGATGTAAAATACATTTGCTTAACAAATTAAAATAATGAGATAATTCAATTAGTTTCTTTAAAAAAAAAAAAAAAAAGAGAGAGAAAGAAAAAAGAGTACATCAGGGGATTATTGTAATACAAGAACAGGTCATACAGCACAAAGGAGGAACAAACCAATTTGAACTAAGGTTAGAGTAGTAATGAAGGAATGTACATTGAATCATGGACCGCCATTGTAAAGATATTTACTTGAAACGATAAAATTGTGCATCACAGATTCCCCTGTTCTGGCTCAGCCAGCGTTGCACTTTGAATGGATAAGCTAATTTGAGGAAAAGTGCAAGATCTTTAAAAGAAAGGAGTTCTCTTCCTTCCCTGCATGTGTTTATGGCAAGAATCTTTCTGAATTTACATTGCACTGGTCAGGGGTCTCCATTATCAGTTTGCAGGTCTGAGAATTACAGCACAGTAAATCTTTCAACACCTGCAAACTCATTAAAGCTTGGACGGTAAAAGGTTTGGGGCTTTTTTGTGTTCATTTAATTTGATTTTTGCAAGGCCATCCTCACCAGTGATGGCAAATTTCCTCAATTCGTGCAGGATGGAGAGCGTCAGGAGAGAGAGGATGGAAACAAGGAAAAGGGATTTCAAAAAGCCGTGAGGACTTTCCTCAAGAGAAGTGAGAGGCAGCTGATTGTTTAATAAGCATGTGTCGAATGCTTTCAAGGAGCACATGAGAAAACCAGGCAGGGAGAAAAATAAAAAAAGCAAGATATCACAAATTTTGTAAGAGGAAGTGGAGTTAACACGGAGACATGTACAAAACCAACTGGCTTATTTGTGGTCCTGCTTTTTGCTGTCTGCCTGTACTACTCCTCTAAAGATACCCTACAGCTAAATGAAAAACCCTCCACTCACACTCACTCGACTTCCAAATTAAAAACATTTTACAGGTTAGTAAATCTCCAGCTGAGGTGATGTAGCAAAGAACAGCTGTGAAGTAATTTTGATAATGATGAGAATAATAAGCACATGGCAAGGTTCAGGGCTTTGCTGTTGCAGCTTCAGTGCTCCTGAATAGATAAAAGTGATTAAATACTCCTGATTATCCCTGACCAATATGTAATGGATTTACAGCCCTTTCAATTAGTCAGTATTTGCTTAGGACTCATTATTTTGTCTTTGGTTAAGTAATCAGCCCAGAGACTCATGTTCTGTCTAATTCCTCTGAGCCAAGTGGGTACAGGGCACCTGACCTTTGAAATGGCCATAGCTGGGAGGCAGGAATAACCACTACTCCAGCAGAGACACTGGCTATTCCAGCTAATCCTGACCCCACAGGCCAGATCAATGCACCTTAGTTTGCTACTAATGTCCTTACATCAAAATGATGGTTTAGAAATGTGGATCTATCGCTCCCCCCTTTAGCTGTGCTGCTAGCAGAGCAGTTCGATAGTCCCCATCATAAATAAATCGGGCACATTGTCCTGAAATCATTACACTGTAACCAACATCAGCCACCATGGAAATTTATAAAACTTTGGTAGAAGGAGAGGTAGTTAATAACAGTTAGCATTTTAAGCCTTATCAAGTGAGAAACAATTTTACAGTGAGAGGAAGAGGAAAATCAATTGATAATTTTACCAGTTTCCATTATTTCCCACATGAAGTAAACTACAGAGTGTGCTACTAGGTTTTCTGTGGAACCGTGTTTTGATGCCTAAGTGAAGCCCTAATACTCAACAGAACACCAACACATGAAACCAATTGCAAGCAGGAGGGATAAAGATAGCCCATGGAAAGAATTGGTTTTTTTGGTATTTAATCTCTCTTCCCCAAATACGAATATGGCTAGCTTTTAACATAATGGACTCGAAGAGAAACTAAATAGGTGCTTTTTCTGACAGTTATGCAACTGGAGAATTAGGGAACCTCTAAGCTTTCTACAGGTTTCACGAAAGGTAACATACAAGTTTGCAAGGTGCTGCTTTGACCTCTCTAACATCCCACAGCATATGTCAGCATACACAGACTGGGGCTCTGTCTTCCATCACTTACATATGAAGTTTGTGTAAACAGAGGCCAGCCATAAAGAATCCAGAAAGCAGAGCTTTATATACATTAAACCAAGAACCCCCCATTTTTGGCCTTAGGAACATTTTGAATAGTTCAAAGCAAAAAATTGTTACTTTATATGTGGGTGTTGTTCTAGGCTAAGGCTTTGTATTCTCTCTCCCTTGGCATGTATACGCATATATATGTGTATATATATAGGTTTCTTTTAGATTTGTCATGATTCCAAGAGCCAAGAAAAAAAAATAATCTAGAAGACAAAAAAAAAAAGCAACAATAATTGAGCCCTAATAATTGTCCAAAAATTATGGGGACAATTGATTTCTAATAACAATGAATAAACCTCGTTAGGCACATGAATAGAAATCTATTTTGGTTTTGGGCACCACTTACTGTGAGATGCTGGAAAAGCCACGCTCTCATGATATTTGTTGCTACTTTGGGGAAAATGCCTCTTTTCTTCTGACGCTTTTTGTCCTTGTCTGGGTCATCGTCATCCCCTGTACCAGGTGAGGCTACACTGTTGTCTAAACCGTCTCCTACAACAAAGAGAAGAACAGGAAGGAGGAGACATTTAATGAACAAAGTATAGAAACGAAAAACTATCATAAATTACCAAGACACTGCCACAGTTTTATTTTGATTTGCTAGATCAGGCACATACAGTTTCTCATTACATATGAGTGCTGTTACAAATATGTAAAAATTAGAAACCATGTCTCCTCAAATACTAATTTTGCATCTCACACATGCATATATCATTAATTCAATTATAATTGTGTGCTTGACATAGTGCAATAGCTCTTTGTCAATTACAGGATTCAATGTGGGAAAACCTGCCACAAGAAAACCCATTCACTATAAATGCATCCCTACAACCATTCTGAATACGTACTATAAGTAATCAAGTTAAATGTTCTGTAGTCTATATATTCGAGGCCCTCTGCAAGGTGGCAGTAACCGTGTCACTGTTCAGTGCACATAACACACTGTCAGACGAGCCCCTCCCCGCAACCATCACCTCCCAACGCACATCCATACGCACGCACAAACACGTACACCTAGTATGACCCCGCATACAGCATTTGCATGACATGAAAACTTCCACATCTCTGCATCAGTGATTATTATCATTAAAAAAAAAAAGATGCACATCAAGGTAGAGCTCTCACTTAATCAGAACTTTCCATCAACATCTTTCTCTTCTGTGCTTTTCCCTGGCATTAATTGTGCATTAGCAAAAATCATTTACTTTTAACAGTCATAGTTATTTTTTCTTGCCCTCCAGCAAAAATGCCTTGAAAGCCTGCCTGGAGGGCATCTAAATTATGTATCTGAAAAACTCTTCTGGCAAGGCATTGCAGGACCCCTACTTTCTTAAAATTCATACGAGCACGTCTTCCTGTTTTTGGGAAGGCATCAATCAAGAGCAGCAATATATGCCATATTCCTACATTAATATTTGAACTAATAACTTTAAAAAAAGGAAAGAAACAAGATCCGACTTGTGGCATAATCAAATGCAAAATAAATGAAGAATACTGGGACAGCACTGAGACTTTATAGATTGCTGTGTTTTCCTTACACATCATTAGCCCGGAGCCACACGAAAGAGGAAAACAGAGAAGTGGAGAGTTTATGCTCCCTGCTGGTGTTTAAGAAGCCGAGGTCCTGGAAGGACATCTGGGAATTGTGCTGAGACGGTGGTTTTTGTAATTTAAGAATAGACATTCATTAGCAGTAAATGCCATAAATCCCATGCTAAGTAAAAACCTTGTCCAAGAAAGCCTAAAACAATAAACTCTGTGCTCAATGTAGCCTGAGCTAGACGCTCCATAGCTTCCTGAGGAATGCTATAGATTCACGAGCTAATTCCTATAGCCTTGTCTAGCTCGGTAGTGCTGCTAAACGAAATACGTTGCTGCTACATACAGTCCATTTGCTTCAAAACTTGCATTTCAGCTCCATCTTCCCTCCCGTGCCAGATCACCCTTCTTCTACATGCCTCCCCTCTGCAAAACCAACCCTTTTGGACCGGAGAGACGAAAAAGCCACAGCAAAGAGCTGGCAGATTAATTTTATTGACATTTCCATTTTCACTGCAATGTGATACCCTCCATCACATGGAAGAGATGACCCTCACTATTTACAGACTGACAGGCCACTTCATTACAACCACCCTGCCCCAAGGCAGAGCAGCTCCTTTCCATCTGCCCAAACACCAGAGCAAGACCCCGAAGTCACTGCTCTCTCTCTCATGCTTTTTTTTTTTTTTTGGTTTGTTTCTGTTAACAACAGAGAAAGGAGACTCAAACCACAGCAAGCTAATCGAAGAGCTTATGGAAGCCCTATACACTGTAAGCAATTGTTCACTTTTGCAAGAGGTTGGTTATTTAGAAAGTGCTCCTTTCCATTGCCCCCTCCCCCCCACATATTCTACCCTACCCCTCTCTCTCTCTCGCACACACACACACACACGCGCGCGCACACACACACACACACACACACACACCTTTTGCAAGAGGTTGGTTATTTAGAAAGTGCTCCTTTCCATTGCCCCCTCCCCCCCACATATTCTCCCCTACCCCTCTCTCTCTCTCGCACACACACACACACACGCACGCGCGCACACACACACACACACACACACACTTTCCACTATGCCAAGGAACTGCTGCAAGGCAAATTCTCACAAACACTAATGGCTTCTGACTGCTCCTTGGCAACCCCAGCATTTTAACCTGGGTGGATATGCTCTCCAAAATACAGACACTGGAGCTATCTCATCAGCTGTTCATGTGACACAGATGGAGAGTGGCTATTAGGAGCCAGGCAATGGGCCTTGGGGATCTGAGGTGCTGTACTGTAGCCTCAGGCAATTTTGAAAAGCAGTACCCGGAGATGGGGGGAAAAAAATCCCTACTGAAAGTGCAAGTTTGAAGTCAGTCAGTCTGTTTGTCTATCTGTCGTGCGGATAAAGATATCTTTGTCTCTTTATGTAAAAGCTATGTGTGTATGCACAGGATGCGTGGAGCTATAAAACTTCCGTTCTGCACCATCCTTTCCCACCACAGAAGCACCAGTTCACTCGCCGTATGGACAAATCCCTGTTTGTCTGCATATACACGCTCTCCTGTTTGCGAGCATCCTCAGCAGGAGTCACCTACTTGCTGCATCAGGGTTTAGACCTTTTAGAGAGGTTGCTAATATCCCAGTTTTAAAAAGCTAATAGCAGCCCAGGAGGGGAAAGTTCAGATGAAGCTCCCATTGCCTTCCCACCTTAAGCAGCCATCAAAACAGTAAGAACCAGTGCTTCCCTAGTCTGTTCCATACCCTCATGAAAGGAAATTCAAATATCATACCTCCAAATGACCTCAGAAGATGAATACAGCAAGATTTGTTGCTCCTAGTGAACTACAGGCCCAATCCTGCTAAGCTATACTGTCATATTTTTAATAGGACTACAACTGCTCACATTAGTGGATATTGTTCAGTGGCCAGAAATCATAGAAGTAGCCCATAAATGACTTTTCAAAGATGGAATGATTTACTTCTTGGATATGGAACTGATCCATATCCAAGTTTGCTATATCCAAAACTGATCCTAGTTTGCTATATCCAAATAAACATGAGCTGTTTTAAATGAAGATAAAGAAATTATCAAAAGTGAAATAAAATGGTCAGGAAAATCACTAACTGTACTTTTAGCTGCTGTATGAAGGACATAATTTTAAATTTAAACTATCATTACAAGTGATTCTGCTTATGTGAACTGTTTATATCCTGATTTGGATGGTCATTTGTAAGAAGAACAGAGTTAAATCCTAACCTGTATTGCAATTACATAAGCACAATGATCCCAATATTTAAGTGGGGAAATTAAGTCTAGATTTTGGCCCACTGACTCTCTCTTTCACACAGCAGCAAGAGAAAAAAAAAATTAAAAAATGAACGGTGACTTTCTCCTGCTTTGCACAATGTTCACTTGTTTAATTTTATGCAAAGAGTACAAGCGATTGCAAAACCCTATCACTGTTCTAGGAAAGTGGAGCATTCTTAAGTGGCACTCTCTTTGTGGAGGTGTCAATGACTACGCAGGATTCAAGCCAGTAGAGAATTAGGCATATTACCCAGCTTGTTTTAGATTATATCAATGCTATGTAATAGTCTCAATAACCCCTATAAAAGATGGAGAGAGTTTAAAGAAACTTCGCGAAGTGACCCGCACGGGGTTCCTTAGAGACCTTCTCTTCCAGTGGAAGGGTTTGAAGAGGAGGCTGAAGATGCACGGTGTCTTTATGCAGCGGGAAGTTAGGCTTCTACTAGCTCTGTGTGCAAACACTCTTAGCATGTGCTGAGGGTTTCTTCCCACAAGATACATTATTTTGCACTGAAAGCAAAGGAGGCTACCTTTATTTAAAAAATACTGAATAACTAGTTAGGGCTGGGTTTCCATTGCGCCATAATTTCAAATTTAATTTGCTACAAATTGATTTCTTTGGACAGACTAACTTGCTGACCCCAGCATCCCTACAGCTAAGGACTCTTCAGGAAACAGAGTCCGGTCCAACAGAAGGGCTCTCCAACCTTGCTGAATCAATGAGAGTCCTCCACACTATTAATATTATCTCAACCTTAGTCGCCATTTGTGTTCCCCACAGAGTAAAGACCCAGCTGAAGTAAGTGCTGTTTAGAAGCTGCTCATCTAGTCTTTTTATCATTTGTGAACAGGATGAATAACAGATTCCCAATCTACACAAAATTATAACTGGCAAGGATAACCCAGTCAGGCCAAAGCAGAGAAGTCTGGTAACAGCCCAAATTCAAACTCTCGAAATAGTTTCTATTATCATCATAACAAGCAGAGTAGTAAGAAAAGTGATTTCTGGAAAAACACACTTCAAGACCCAGTGTTTGGGTGCCTTCACCGTTAGAGGTCCCTTACAGCTTTATGGTTTGTCAAGTTAAAGGAAAAGAGAGAAGACCAAGGGTAACTAAGGCAGGGGAAAGACAAGACACGTCACCATTTTTCTAAAAATAGTGCAAGAAATATGAAAACCAAGCTAAAGGATTCTGAAAAGGAAAGATGTGATGCACTATACTGATCTTAAGTAAACTATTCTACAATATTTCAGTCCAGTATTTTGATGGAGTAGAATATGTAGATATAAAAGCAAAACAAAGAGGAAAATCTGCATGCCATTTATATTTACAATTTGCAATTATTTTTTTGTACTTATAATGTGTCCATCTGGACACATAAGTATTGTAAACCATTATTAATAAGGATGTTCAGCTTAGTAATATGATCCACATTACCACCAGAGAAAAATCTTAGAAATCTGGTTAATTGCCACTGCCAAAAAGCTAGGAAGAGAAGTGTTTGACTATGTTTTGAAGATAAGATAGTCTGTGCTATGGGGAGGACTAATAGAGAGGGAAGGTCAGCTCCAAAATCAAAGACCCTTCAGGAGAACTCCTTATCTCCATTCCACCCTGTTAAAATTGTCAGGCTTTTAGCCTTACAGCTTCAGCAGATCACAGCACTTTGAATGAAGTGATGGCTGTGGGGTTGTTTTTTTTCTTTTGTCCTTCTTTTAATGATCACTGTTCATAGAAGTTGACTTAGTCTTCTCACCCCACAGAAGCAATACTTATCTACTGCATCTTACCATCTAGGGAAAATGAATTAGGATAGGTTATGGGTGGCAAACCTGGGACTTCAGAAACCACAAACAGTTCAAGGGGTCATCCCAGCTTGGAGCTGTGCCATTGTCAGCAGAATGTGTGCTGTCTTTGCTGAATTACTTGACTGCAGGAAGAGAGGAGACATCAGAAGCTGTTTAGACCTGACACAGGCATCTTAGGTTGACTTGCATGCTCAGCCACCACTTGTCCTGTCCTGGAGCGTAGTTTCCTCAAATGAGCTGCTGTAATCAGCCCCCTGCATTCCCTCCCCTTGTGTATCTCTGAGACACCAGACACATCTCATGGTGCTACCTCATATGTTTCAGTGAGCATCTTGTAGAGAAAGAAAGGTTGGATACTGGTGCTCTAGAAGGAACAGGAAGACTTCAGACATACAGCCCTACCATCTCTCTTTCTACAGAAGATGTTATCCTATCACCTTTCTAGCAGCAGGGAGGACATGAAGAGCTGGCCTTCTCTCTGCTGTTCTTTTGGAAGATCTTTTGCTTTCCAGAATATAACCCAGCAATTCCACTGGGCTGATACTATAAAGATGATACATACAAATTTCACACAATCTGAGCATTAATAATTACTGTAAATTAAAACAGGAAGAAAAGGAAGAGTACTTAAGCTACTGTCAGATCTCACCTACAAAGCTATTCTACTCTAATCACATTTTAGCATAGTTTGTCAGTTAGGAGCAAGTCCCTATTGCCATCTGGCCATATATGCTAGAGGCTTGTAGAGTTGCATGGTATCTGGTATCTAAAGTGTATTTACAGCAAGAGTCAGAATAAAAACTGTTCCTTTTCTATTTCTGCATAGGCACCTTCTATAATCACTAATTCACCTTATTTTCAAAAGGCATTTACAAATATTTTATTATTTACTCGAAGGTAGGAATGACATTCCAGCTATGTTATTGTTACAGCTATGCATGCTATAAAATCAGTGATTCAAATCTTTCAAGATTATTTGCAGAACTGTAATGTTTCACATTTCCCCTTTTATTATTTTCCTGTCCAAAAATAAGAAAAAAAGACTAGCTTTTTTGTGCCCTTAATTGTCTGTGCTTAAAGCTTGTGTTTATTTGTGAAGCAAATCGGGAATTCTTAGCGATTATATTCAAAAGCCAACAACATATTTTTCTAGCTTTTTTAAGAGCAAACTAATAAACAGCAGTTTAAGCTCTTTTATACAGCCAGGAGGTTCGTGGTTTGTTCATTATAATCCAGCATTTTTTTACATCAGGTGAAAAAAAGTGTTCCAACGCAGACAAGGGGAATAGTAAAGCAACCTGCTAATTACTGATCTCTCTTACGTTCCTGCTGTGCTAAACTGTCCGGACATGTTGAAGTGAAATTTTTCTGCGATTTTCAAGTGACTAGTTCATGGCCCACTGCCGTGGAGTGAAGGAGAAGGGATGAAATGCTTTAGTTTACATGCAACATTTACTAACTGTGTGGGTTTTCCGACATTAAAGAGGGGACAGTGACCCATGCCACCTTTTTCACACTCAAAAGAGCACTGAAAAAACAGTCTTCATAGGCTTACCTCAGGCTTCCCTGGCCCTTAACACCCTCCCCCCAGGGTAGGAGCAGAAAGAGAAAAAAGAAGGGATTTTATGCTCCTTTCTCTTCAACTTTTCAGGCGGTATAAGCAGCATTTAGCAAATTCAGCCTCCAAATGGCTCCAAATGCTCTGAGCTGCAGGGGCTCATCCTTTGTTAGCCTCCCTCTATTTACACAGGATTTACGCAGGCTCTCCACTGAAGAGACCACATGTTTCTGACAGAAAGCACTTCCATTCACACTGCATCAGGCAACAGGATTGTAACCACTGCAGCTTCACGCTGACCTGAGATTAGGGATTTCAGCAACACTGAGATGGTAACAATCTGCTAACTAACGAAAATTATCCATGGAGAACTCTGCTGCTTACTCCAGTTAAAACTACCGTGGCCAGATAGATTAGGTTACTTAAAAGGACAATTAAGAACTAGCTACTGTCAAGAATATGCGTGTCCATCTACAAATAACATACATATACAGAAAAATATCAGCAGGGAAGGAAAAAAAAAAAAAAATCAGGCTGCAGCTTGGATTAAAACAATTTCACCCACTGGCTGAAGACATAAAGTGTAAAAACAGACAGATGGACACATATGTAAATGTGGCTGCATTTGTTTCTCTGGAGCTGGCAAGTTAGTAATAACAGTATAGTTTAATAATTTATTTTCCATGGTATTTTCACACTGGTTAACTGGGCAGCAGCAACATCCATGTGGAACTTCAGGAGCAGAATAACTCCTATCTAATTGCAACTGGGGCAAACAAACTGAATCAAGCAACCTCTCTTGGTTCTACCTATAAAGACTCAGTCCTGGAACCGGATATCAGTCTGGGGATTTTTAAAATTTAGGTTTGGGGGTTTTTTTCCCCTAAACTCAGTTTGGCCAGTCAGGATTTCTGCACTGACATTTTTTCCAAATTAAGTATTTGTGTCAGGGTTTTTCAAAATAGTTTACACACACACAAGCACAACAAATGTTGCAGGTTCGAGCTTGTGGTTTTTTGCTCAACAGCCTTTCATGATGCAAAAGAAAATTAGATGGGAACACAGGGCCAGAAAGGACCACACAGATCCAGTTTTTGGTGAGTTTTGTTTTGTTGTCTTAATGTGGTGAATTATTTTGCTTCTGCAGCAAACAAAACGATTTACTTTTGTAATAGTAACTCATACATGCATTCGGATAAGCACGTAAGAAGTACACGGTATATTCTAAAGTTCTCCATAGTATATCATAATAAAGCTCTTCTGGGCACTCAATGATTCATTTTTAGTGATCTCTCAAATGCCCTTACCCACAGTTAACACTCAGATTTTATTAAGGAAGAAAGCAGGGACAAATGTCCACTTAAGTCCCAGCTCTCAAATTCAACTCTGCTTGCGCTGCAGTACCTAAAGCTAAAGCTTCTTTAATGTTCTATTCACCTCCCCTGTGTGGCATTTCTGCTAACACAGAGTTCACAATCTTTCAGCCCCAAACACAGAAGGCTGCTATCTTCAAGTCATCCAAGGAATGTGCCAGATACTATCATCTCCCCTGCAATACAAAGAACCAGAGAGAGGCAGAGACCAAAAGGAGACCGTACTGATCAGGTTACTGAAGTCCAGAAAGACTTTCCCAGAATGCTAAGTGTTAATCTTTGAACCAGCAAATGTTATAATTAAGATCCTTGTAGTTGGAGGAAATGCTAGCTCAAGAAGTCAAAGGTACAGCCATTTGAACTTATACTTTTTTTGGCGCATTTATCCTAATCTCGCACCCCTCATGCTGGCATAACCGCCATCAAGCACTTTGTTCTGTTCAAGCAAAATTATCATTAATGTCAGTGGCAGTTTTGCCTGAGTAAGGAGTGTAAGACCAGATCCTCGTCTTGTTCACACAGAATTGCAAGCACTGCACAATTCCAGAGGAGATATACTCATTAAAACTTGTGGTTTATGCTGATTTATGATGCTCTTCTGTTTAAAAATGAAACTTTGTACCTCACTGTGGAAGTGTTCAATGCACTTGTTTCTACATGGCTTTTTAACTTCAACTCCCCCCTCCCCACCTCAGCACAAGTTGGGAAGTCTACACCCAGGTTTTGGCACCTAGGCTGAAGGAAAACATTATTAAATTAGGTTTAAGTATTTTGTCTGCTTCAGTAATTACTTTGCAGTGTGAATGTAAATAGCTGTTATTCTGTTTAACTTTTTCATCCTACTAAACGCTGCCACACAAAATGTCCTTGTGTTGCAGTGTAAATGGAGTTCTTTTTAAAACGCTTTTCTATATATTTTTAGAGAAATATTTTTAGCATTCTCATAGTAATTCTGTCAAGAATACCAGCTGCAGTGCAGACTTTGGCTACAGCTGACACAACAATAACAAGTCATTAAAGAAATCAGGAGACAAAAAAAAACTTTTTTTTTTTTTTCCGAAAGCACATCTTCTTTGAGAGCATTTTCTTTTTTCAGTTCTCTATCCCCATTGGAGTAAGAGGGATAGTGTTTTTGGTTTCCTCAATCAACTGTACCAAAGCTAGAATATAGCTTTTTAATATGCACTAAGTACCATTTCTTATTTGTTATCTTGCTATTTTTGTCATCAGAATAATAGCAAGTGTGAGCAAAAATAGCCACGTTCAATTAAAATTCTACCTGCAGTTGAAGTTAAGTAATTAAGTTCAATAGTATCTCATCAATATTTAACCTTTAACATTTTGCAGTTGTTTATAAATAGCAGAATGTGGAGAACTTTAAGTAGATGTAGATGATGGCTAACGTCCTGTACCGTTGTTCTTCATTAAATCATAAATGTAGTTTCTTTAAGAATATAAATGTCTTTTTTTTTAAAAAGGAAAATAGCCAGCAGAGCATCTCAATTTTCCTTACAGCCATTACAAACTTATAAACTGAGACATTTTAACGTCTTGCAGTTCCCCTTAGAGAGCACGCTGTTGGACCAACTGCTTATTCATGAGACATCCCTTAAACTGGTACCCACTAATTCAGCAAGAGTCCATGTACTGTCCACATTAGAAATCTCTCTTTTCAGTGTTATTTAGCTTTTTAAAAAATTGCCAGCTGAAATATTGCATACAAGTTCACATTCATAGGATTTTTCATTGTTTCCAAAAAATGTTAGTACTAGAAATGTAACAGACATTTGTTCCTGACAGATACTAAGTTAAAAGTTTCCAGTTATTAAAAAGGACATTTGTTAGGACCCAACTCAAAAACGCACATTAGTCTATTTGAAGATGTATTTTAAAAGATGGAGGATGGCTGAATGCTTAAAAAAATACAAATGTTTTATTAAAAGTGTCAAAATGAACCAGAAAAGCTTTTCCAGGTGATATAATGTACACAAATGTGTATGTTACATAAAACACAAATAAGAGTACCCTCTTGATATGCATTCACAAACACCTGAGGAGCATCAGAAAAGATACTTGCAGTGAATGCATAGTCCAGGAAAAAAAACAACAACCAAACCAAACCAACAAAAAAATCCCAAAACAACTCCAAACTTGGCAAGTCTTACATACCATAAGAGCTCCAACACCTATGCACAGTAGGGTGGATTAACCCGCTGGGTGCTGCAGACATATATACACACCTCCTCCTAAAGTGTTCACTTGGCTGGCAGTCTGGAAAATGCCAGAATGTGAAGGGTTACGTGGGAACACTGACAGTCTGCTCTTGTAGGTTTAAGTTAAAGCCCATACTTCAAATACGGTGTGCCAGGTATTTGGAAACATCACTAATACTGTTTATAAGTGGTCTGCTCTTTGGTGCTCACAACAGAGGGCTCGATCCCGTGCTTGCTCCCACTTGGGAATCACGTTCCCACTGACAACCACGTGCTTTGGATCTGCCCCTATTTACTTTCAGGGTAACATTTTTCAGGAGCCTTTTCCTCCAAGAAGCCTTGTAAAGGTAAAATGTAAACCATCTATACCTGATCTGCTGTATATATCGGATGCTTAAACGTGGAAAGGCCTAAAACGTTTTTTCTTTCAAGTTCAGTAGGCAGATGAGAAGAGCAAGCATTTAACAGCAGAAGCCCCTAGTTAGTGCCTTCTGCTTTCTTAGAGCCTGGCTTCAGCCACGAGGGAAGATACAGTTAAGAATATCCAAATGCCTCAAACTGGAAGAAGCAGCAAGCATACAGACATGCGATTTCTAGTCAGAAAATTTCAACTGGTAAACAATTTAAAAAAAATATATAAAAGTCTTTATGATATCAGAAAGGCTTACAACCAACTTATTTTCTCCCATCTTGCAGTTTTACTGGATTGTTTCCAGTAACCAGATAAAATCATAAAATAAACAAGAAGGGAAGGCCATGGCCTTCTCTCTCCACACCCAAACTATCCCATAGGATGCTTTGGATCTGCTTTAAGTGATCGAAAGAACTGACAGAGCATTGCATAATTTCACAGGAACATGGAAAAGTATTTGACAAAAGATTCCATCAAATTGATTTAGAAAATAAGGAAGCATAAAAATAGCAAAACCACAGCACATTGACTTGTTATAACACTGTTTGCCTAAAAGTTCACAGCACAAAACTAAAAGCACAGACCCACCTCTCTGACACCTGATGCTTTGCTTTTCTGTTCACAAGCCTGTAATTTCATTTCAAGTCTTTCATTGTAGCAGAAAGTGTTGCAAAAGACAAATATGCAGTGCTTACAAAGCCTTTCCAGACTGGTTTGTGTCCCTGAACTCTTCCTAGGGAAGGACCTCACAAGTTGGGCTCCAGAGAACTCGCGTCATCTAGCTCCCGACTTCAGAGGAGATAGGGTTGGCTGTAGGCAAGAGCCCCAAACAAAAAAGCCTAGCAGGTTATGAGACTTCTCTTCATTCAGATGGGTAACACTGAGTTTCCCCCTGGACAGGCTGTTCACCTAGCCAGTTAGGGAACTGACATGTATGCCATAAGATCAAATATAAGCCCCACCAATCAAGTAGCAGCCTAGACTAAATGTGCTGATGCAGCAAATTTCCAGATCTTGATCACACTAGGCAGGGGAGTCATTCTTCTCAGTGATAAAGTCACTGAATGCACTCTGGAGGAGATAAAAAATTAAGAACTGGCTGACTTTGCACCATTTGAGTGAGGTATTCACCACTGACCCAGAACAACAGAATTGTCACCAGCTAGGAATCACCATGGACATGGTCATCTCTGACACCTTACAGCAAGGCTGTTCACAGGAATTGTTTCTCAGCTGGTTAGTGGCATCAATCTGGAAACTACAGTGTTTAAATGCATTATGCATTAGAAGAAACTTCACATGGTCCCTCTATCTCTCTCCTTCTCTCCCTTCTCTTAAAAACTCTGTGAAATGATGCCAATGAGAGAGCTTGGTAGTCAAAAAAAAAAAAAAAAAGGCAAATAAGATTTCAGCAATTAAGACTTGCCTCAAAGACATTAACCCCCCTTTGAAATTTTATAGTTAAGATATTTTTACCTCTGTTTTACTGTCTCAGCTTTTAAAACTTACCAGAGATTTATGCAGTAGCTAAGAATTGAGATGCTAATAGTGCTGGAACATTATCTAACACAAGACATTTTCTTCCCTTTTCTGTTACTGGCTCAGAAAGTGACCTTCAGCAAACTTTAGGGTTAAGGATTTTCCAAAGTACTCAAAGAGCAAGGAACACAGCTTTCAATGAAAACTGCTTTCAAAGTAATACATAATATTCCTTTTGATAGTAATTGGTGGTGGCTCTTAGATAAGTGAATATTATGTATCACTACTTTTAAAGACAAACATATCAATGCACTCCTGTGCTCATTTGAACATTACATATTTCAAGTCCGAGTAGGGTTATTGTTTTTACTAACACTTCTTCATCTCTAAATTTGTATCTTGAAGAGAACATGCTTTCTTTACATCCTGAAATACTGTGTTAGAAGGCAGGTTCTTGGGCATAAGTACTTGTGATCAAAATAGATGCACAAGGACATATTATTTCTTTCCTCATTCAGCTAAATAGCAGTAGTTCTGTTTCTGTTACTGGGAGCAAAACCGAGTCTTAGTGCTGCAACTTCACTAAAAAGACTACACAGGTTTTTGTATCTGTGGCTCATCAAAATCATGAGTTATGAACAGTATTGTCACTCAGTCTTTGTCCATCTCTTGTTCCTGTGGCATACATGGGAATTTGTTCTGGAGAGACCAAGTGAAAAACTAAGACTTCACATTTCCCATTTCTACCTCCTATAAAGTCAATGACAAAACCTTCTCTGGACCTCACTCCTCACACGCTGCGTTTCTGTCAGCGCGGATGATAAACACAGAGCGAGCCGGTTTTCCCGGGGAGGAGAAGTGCTCAGAGGGACTGGGACCTGCCCATGAGGCTGGGCTCTCCACAGCGAGGACACTTACATGAGCACCAGCCCTGCACGTCTGGATGGAGATAAGTTGTCCCTGGCTTTCAGAATGCACGAAAGAATTATCACATGGAGTGCAGCTCTGGAGCTATTTTTCCAAAATAAGAAACACCAACGTTCATAATTCGTTTACAAAGCACTAACGAGGCCCCTTTTTCAACCCCGTTTATTTCTTACAAAATAGATTTATTTGGACAATGGCAAGAGTAGCTAAACCAAGGAGATAAGCAGGCCATCCTTTTCTCCTCGACCAGTGCTGCTTTCTTGTAGCCATGGTGGCTTTTCCCATATGTGATGAAGGTTCAGTACATAATGCAAGCCGGGGCCCTGGCGGTTGATGGTTCACCGATTGTATGTCCTTAGCAGCACCACCCCATCTATTACTGTGGAATTAGTTTACAATACTACTAGTTGTACCAAAAAAATAAACTAATTGGTCCCTCAGGATAGCTAGGTGCTTTGGAAGTCTTTTTAACAAAAAGAAAAAAAATTATCTCCCATAGTGATTTGCCAGCCTTCCTATACTCTATCCAGCACATTGGGACTTC
Source organism: Calidris pugnax (assembly GCF_001431845.1). Lineage (NCBI taxonomy): Eukaryota > Metazoa > Chordata > Aves > Charadriiformes > Scolopacidae > Calidris > Calidris pugnax. The sequence continues at coordinate 13,057,943 of NW_015090839.1, forward strand.
TAAATTACATACTATAATTGACATCAAATATCTGTCCCATCAGTGAATATCTTTATTAGCATCAAAATCACTCACAACTAGTGTTCCTCAATGTTATTAAACAGAACTTGTTCTAGGTGTTGCCTTACTAATTAGTCAGGATGAGCCCGAGGAAGAAAATCTGGGTCATGTTAAATTAATTGGAATGAGCATGAAAATTAGCAGAGCAAACTGCATCAATTTTCTATAGAGAGCCTTTCTTCATGTTGAGAATAAAAATGGATATTATGAGGCATTAACCAAACTGCCTTCTGTGACTGCCAAGAGGTGTGTTACAGTAGCCCAAAAATATCATGCTCACAGATTTTCAGAAGTTAATGAGACATTTCCAGGAATGGTAAATACATGGTATTAAAATGGGTGTGCCTCTTATGGGAAAATGCCAAGTCATTTCATGTTTATTCAGGCATAACAAGCTCCTCAAAATGAGCATAATTTAAGAGGTGAATAGTGCAAAGAGGGCTAACATTCAACTAATTTTCCTTAAGAAAGAAAAGATTAAATTGAACAAAAAATGAATTAAGAGGTTTACAAATCAACAAGTCAACCATCAGATTGCAGCCTCTGCTCAGTATATTCTCATCAGCCCCTGCCATGAAGTTTTCAAAAAATGTCCCGAAGGCAGGGAACAAAGCGAGCAGAACTGATTACAGCCACACTCACCGCCTTGCTGTCTAAACTCTGTTTGGCTTCCTAATGAGCTCACTAAAAACCTAATTCATCTCCCATAACCCTTCTCAGCCCTCCTTGAAATTCACCATTATGGAAATTACAGATGAAACATTTACAGGCTGTGTTCAAATTACTGCTTCTTCAACAGGCAGGTCCCTGACCCTCACAATGAACACAATAGAGGTATGTCCGGCATGAAACCACTCGAGCCGCAGCCTATAGAATAAAGAGGCTCAGGAAGGTTAAGACTTTTTCTCATGGTGACAATGATTTCCGCATTAATGCTTTCAGTTCCATGAATATGGGAATTTTGTGGGTTTGACAGTATATCAAATACAAATTGTAATTCAGAAGGGGAGAAATGAGTTGTACTGATGACAAATAGCTGAAATAAGCTAATGTGAATTCCCAGCCTGTTCAGGAGGAAACTCCCTCAGTTCCTCATTACATGAAGTCAAAATGATCCTCACGGCACCTAGCCTGTAACTGGAAGATTACTGAATTGATGGATCCTTAGTTTAAAATGCAGCTGTTTTATTCTGCTTTAGTAATTAATTCTTTTTCCAATACCATATTGATTAAGCGTAGACCCTGATAAAGTTCAAACTGAGAAGAATCTCTAGTGGCTTCCTTAGTTGCTCCAGAGACTCAATGAAAACTTCCTACAATTCCACCTGCCTCCTCAGAGTGCTGATCCAATGAACAGAACAGTTTTTTTCTCATAAATTAGTTAGGCCATGTGGAGCTGTATTAGCTGATCGTTGCTTTTGTCTCTCTACTTGCTGACTTGCTTTTCACTTTTGCTGTCCTTTGTGCTGTCACACACAAAGTCGGAGTGCAGCTGCCACGCTGAACCCAAACCAAGGTAAAGAACAATTCGTACAAACTACATTTTTTTTTTTTTCCCCACTTTATACAGCTGCAACTCCCCGAGCAGCACTGCGCTCAATAAGGCCTCCTGGGATCCAACTAGGAGAGAAATCCGTGCTGAAGCATGCAGTCGCTCCATGGGACTAAAGGGTGTTGGGGGGGTGCTGGGGGGGTGTGTGTGGTGGGAGGGAGTAACCTGTTTTCTACAAGACTGCTCCACCTTTGGGGACCGAATATTTGCTACCTTGTTCTTAGCAGCCAAAGACCCTTATACTATCTGATTTTTTACTTTGGGGAAAGAAAAAAAAAAAAAAAAAAAGAAAAAAAGAAAAAAGAACCAAGCCCAAACCACACACATAAAACACGACAGCCACTTGAGACAAGAAATCACCACTTCACCTATAACAAGTGGGACGTGGGTCCTTGTTGACTAACAGTCAGCCAGTGGCTGCCCATGAATGACTGCGGCAAACACAGCAGCACGTTACAAGCAGCAGCAATCACTGACACGATGCCGCTTTTCAGACAGTCACCTGTACCAGGAAATCCAGGCTTGTCAATTAAAAAAAGCACGATAACAGAAAGTTTCTCAGATTACTGCCAGTACAATGGATTTCCTTTTCTAGGAAAATCAGAAATATGTTGGTCTGAAAACATTCCCAGCACTTTGTCATTTTTATTTCTTCCCTAACCTACCTCAGCCTTTCTCCTCCTCCTCCTCCTCCCCTTTCCTACCACCTGAAAAAGAGAGAGCTGATGCCTTCTGTGTCTGCACACTACAATTTTTAACTTGAACCTATGTGTCTGAAGGGCAATGTGCTATATGTACTGGTTTCCAGACCACTGGTAACAAGTGGTGTACAGAAGGAAACGATCTGAGGGAGTGGCAGGCACGTCAGGTATTAGCAGTCCTTGTTCAGGTGACTTATTAGTTAATAAGACTACTTAAAGGCTAAGGATCTCATTCTAATTTCATACTGTCTGAGGCCCCTGACTTAACCTCCGCTTTCCCACCAAGGACAAAACGAGTTGTTTTTTCCATGTCTCTTTGGGAGAATCTGCCTCAGTTTTGGCCCATCTGATTTGTGTCTGAAGAGCTACATAACCAGGCGGGTGCGAGGACAGCGGTGGGCAGCCCCTGCGCGTGGTGGGCCAGGACAGATAATGGCATTCCCCACCTTCAGAGCATTCTTCCTTAGGGCGAAAGGTCACCCTTCACAGATGTCTCCAGCAGACACTCGGTTGTCAAAAGGTTGCATCATGCGATGCATGCAGTCACTGCTAACAATGCTCTGTTCTCATCCAGATACGTAAACACATTGCACTTCTAAATAATTTCCTTGTTAATGACAACTTGTTTTTTCCCCTGAGTTCTATTCAGTTATCAAAAAAAAAAAAAAAAAAAAAAAAGAACACTGAGAATAAAAACAGTCTGCCCCCCTCTTTGCCAATTCAGGGCTTAAGTATTCTATTTTCATTTTCTGTCAGTCTATTCAGCACAAGAAGATGCTTCTGGTTTATTCCCAGAAAAGAGAAATAAAAGCACCATATCCCAAAATGTCTAACAGTAAAGCGTAGTTTGGAGGCAAAAAAAATGCACATATATGGTGAAATGGAAGACAGTAAACTTTTTTTGTCAGAAAAGTTACACAGCCAGGAAAAAAAAAAAAAAAAATCAATGAAGAAAATTCTGTTTGCTTTAATATAGCCTATTCTAATTTCTTCTGTTTAAAAGTAACAAACCCTGTTAGCGTGTGCACAATTGCTAGAAGGAAAATTATGTATGTTCATGTATTTGTTATTAATTCACTTTTGCATGGTGCAGAAAGTTTATTTCTCAAGGAGCACTTCAGAAATAATAGGTTCTAGTTGCTACAGTAGCTCAGATTTTTAATTTCCAGTGCCTCTAGATGAATAGTATAACAAAGATTTCTTCATTGTTGAGGACAGTTAGTCTAAAGCAGCTTGAAGCTATCACACACAATACAAAACAAGTAATTTCGTTCTAGAATGGATTCAAACAAGCTTATCAGGATTGTTATCTATTTATAAATTATATATTTAACAGTAAAGTAAGACAGACATGGCTGGAATGTTACACATGGGGAAACACGATTAGAGATATGCTAAATTACTCAGCCTAATCCCAAGCAATAGAATCTTCAGGGCACTGGGAATTTCTAGAAGAATTAAGCATTATATGTTGTAAAAAGCTCAATTAAATACCCTTAGAAACCAAGCAGACATTCTTTCCGATCTGCCTGGAATATGTAGTCCTCAAAAATGCAGAATGTTTGCCTCTCCAAGCATCCCTTTTCTGCTCATTCCTTTAGCCACTGAACCTATGGAAAGCACACTTTAAAAAAAAAACCAACAAACAAAACCAAAAAAAATCAAAAAATCAAAAATCTTCTTCAGTGGTTGCACGTCACATATTTCATACACTTGGCCATCTTGAATTAATAGGAGTCAATGAAGATATACATTCTTAAAAACGGCCGCAGCTTCGTTGGTCTAATCTATGAACTTTAAAGAACTTCGTTTTATGAGCTTTCCTCAGGGTAAGTATTTCAGTGTTCTAAAAACAGGGTTACGGACTGTTAAGTTAAGCACATGTTCTGCATCAACATTTTAGTTTCAGCAGGTTATTTCGTGCCAAGTTTGCCAGTTAGTATCATCAATCCTGAAATATGTGCTTATTTGTTTTAACAGGTGTTTTGAGAACAGTACAGGACAGGAGAAAAGCACTGTTAATATATTCATTTGGTATCTACCCCTAATTCTGAAAATCCCCTGGCCCCTCCCCCAGAAACATGACAAAATTTCACCTCATGTGTTTGAGACGCAAAGAGGTGGAGTTGAAAAGGAGAGCAAACGAGTATTTCTGTTATTTCACCAGCCTCATAATTTTTCCGCTCATTTCTGTTGTTCATTATTTCTCATCTAGTAATCACAGACCTGGGTTTACATATGGTGTGACCCATCCACTTCTAGAAAACCACATTGTACTGTGCAACTGACATTAACTGTAGAAAGGACAGGTAAGGCTGAAGCAAGAAACCAGTATTCTTTAGATAATGAAACATAACCAGGGACTTTCACTCAGTCTGTTGTTCTCAAGACCATTTGTTAGCATTTGCATCAGAGGACATACAGGGAGAAAAAATGAGAATAATCTAAAACCAAAATTGGCTTACCCACAGCAGTTATTCCACAGAACCAAAATAATAGTCTGCTCTTAAAAATGAATAGCAGCAAAACATAACAATAAGATTTACACGCACACATACACACTGCTGTTGCATTTGTGGGTCAGTTGAGATGGTGCATCACAATTTTCACAAAATGCACATGCACAGACACACACTTCTTGCAGGTGTTATCTCAGACTTGGTCTGCTGAGAAGTGAAGTGAATCCCCGCAGTGACGTTTGAAGGTTTAAAAGCTCAGTTTTTTGTTTCTAAATGCCTATGAAAACATTGCCTATGCTCGGAGGCCTTTTAAAACAAAACCAAAGCTTTTAAAGCTTCAAAAGCGGTCATGGGAATTTGCTCATCAGGAGGGAATCCTAAATGAAGGCCAAGATTCAGTGGATTCCCCTGGACATGACAAAAGCCATAGCCTGTCTGCAGCTCTACTGTTTCTTACAACGGATGTGGACTGATTCAAGCAAAACCTGAGAAATCTTGTCCATGCCCTACATTTTACAAAATATACTTTTAAAACATTTAATCCTCCCCAGTTATGTCCTATTATTCTCTACCATAGTAAACAAACAAACAAAAACAACCAAAACCAACTCCCCCCAAAAAACCCCGATGAAACAAAGCACAAACAAAAAGTACCAAAACAAATCAACCAACCAAAAAAAAACCAATCACCAAAAAACCCCCTACCTTCATGGATACTTAATGTAACTAAGAGAAGGACATCCCCCCCCCCGCCAAAGTCATCAACTTAAAGAAAAAAAAATAAAAGGAGGTGGGGAGGAAAAAAAAAGCTAAGCTTGGAACTTCTATTGTTATAACCTCAAATACATACGAGACAGGAAGGAAACCAACTGACATTTGCTTTTTAATATGAGAGATGATTTACAGAAGGAAATATTCTAATGCTATGTTGAAGGCCTAAACTACTTTGAAAAACTTTTTTTTTAAATGTCAATGTTTTCTACCTATAGCAGTCTAAAAATAAGTTAAGAAGTTCCCAATAAGTTGTTTTAAAGACTGTTATAAAAGGGAAGCAAGAAAGTAACATTTAAGTAGACCAAGACTGCTGAATCAGTTATTGAAAACATAAGAAATCCAGTGTAAATGAAGTCTTTCTTCTGAAAGTGTGAGATATAGCTTTTACTCAGTTTTAAGGTGAAGCACACAAGTAAAAAAGAATAATCTAATTTTTCACAGCAGCTTTCCTACACACTGTGTAACTGACATTGTCCCTTTTCTTTTAGATGCAATAATCTCATTTCATTCATACAAGTTACACCCCTCTCCCATTAAATAAGACAGACAACTCAAGAACAGCTAATCAGCATGGAGAAGGCATAAGAGCAGAGAGCGTTATATGGGTTTTTTGTGTCCAAATGCAATATCCTTCTCAAATGATTTGAAATAAAATGAATCATGCTATAAGAAACAGCTGTTTGGTGGAAGACTGGAACAGAAGACCAAGACATGGATACTCCTCCTCCTCCACCAGACATCTGGCTGTGCATGGGTATATTCTGCTCATCACAACCACAGTTTGAAGTAGGACCCTTACATCCAAGAGCGCTACAGTGGCAAGAAAAGCAGGTCCAAGTGAATTATTCCAGGCCTTGCCTCAACTGGAGGATACTCTTTACATAGTTTACAAATTATGCGCTAGACAAGTTCTCAGTCTCTTAAGAACAACTGAACCTTACAAGGAAATTCTCTAAAGGAAGCACGTAGAACGTTTATATGTGAATAAACAAGGCAGGGGAAAAAAAAAAAAAATGTATACACACAACCCAACTAAAACACAAGCAGCTCCTCTGAGCTCCCGTAAGGCAGTCATAGAAAATAATTTGAGAAACAAACTCAAATCTATACTCTCTGGTAATATGAAGACAAATTATATAGAGATAAAATCCTTTTGCTGCACAGACATACCACGATTGAATCAATTCTGCTTTCAAATATACAGACTGTGCTCCCATCAACTCCCACTGAAGTCAGAATTTGACCTGTTGTGTACTTTACATTCACATCAATGAAGTCAATAAGAATGCAGAAAATTGCTTTAGAAAGATGTAAAATTCTTTACCAGTTCAAAAAAAATAAAAGGACAGCTTATTTCTTTTAAACAAACCAGATTGATAGCCATTTGGAAGAGCTTAAAGGAGGGTTAATTGGCATACAGTAAACCTGAATTCTGATGGTGTGGACTTCTAGCTAAAATGACATTCTCTTTGGTGGTCCTAGGACTGCAGGATTAGTTTACAAGAAAGCAGAGAGGGGTTTGAAATCAAACCCTGAATGTCACTGATGAATTACCAGATTAGAAAGGCCTGACTATATGAAACATATTTCTGTCCAAATTCAGATTCAGAAGGGAAAAAAAACCACCCAACAAAAAGGGCCAAATCTGTAGTTGAGGCTGAGTTATAGATTAATAGAATGAATGAAAGATCTTAAAAAAAAAAAAAAAAAAATCAATAAAGCCCTTCTTTCATAAAACCTTGCCCATAGACAGAATTTCATGCCAAACTATATTCAAAGCTGGGAATATGAACTGCTAATAAGATCTAACTCAGGGAAATAATTAGGACAACCAATTCACATCTACATGAAAGTGCTTCATCTATCATTGCAACATACACAACAGAAAATTTTCTAGAAATGGATAAGGTAGGACAAATTTCGTTATTCTAAGACAGAAAAAAATAAAAAACCAAACCAACAACCAAACAGAATGAATAAAGCAGGCCCATACACAGTGGTTAGCTATCAGCTGTGTCTGACTCAAGTCACTAGAGTAAGTTTGTGAAGTTCAGATACTGTCCCTTCAACACACCAAAAGAAAACAGTAAAATCTATAAGTAGTTAGAATCTAGGAAACATTCAACACTAATAAGAGAGCCTTGGTTATGTCTTTTCTAACTGGAAAAGCGCATTGTTACTTCTCCCTTGGACTGAAGTATGGGTGCTGCAGTCATCTTTCTCTTTTTAAATCCTTGCACGTGAAAAGGGCAGAAACCTCAAAATTGTAAGTCAGTTGAGATGGTAGCACAGAGCAGCCTATCCCTCTTTCTCTAAAGTGAAAGGCATCTGTATGCATTAAGCATTTCAGTAACTTCTAAATCAAAATTTCCTTTATACAATACTTTAAACTCATGGAATCTACCATGTTACACAAAAGAGATAGAAAAGTGTTGAAGAAAAACAAGACTATTAAAACAAAGCATTAATGAAGTCTCATGCTCCTCATCTAGAAAGATATGTTTAAATTTACCACACACAAAAAAAAATAAATTAAAAAGTGTTATGAATCAGGATTATTTTTTTTTATTTCTTACTCAGACATTTTCACATGGTGACATATTTTGCACAAAATTAATGTCAACTGCATGGACTCAGAAGCACATGAAATCTAATCAGAAGTCTAATAAGTTAAAATAAACAATATTTTCCAGCTTTCTTTTTAAGGAAAATATTTGTAGTTTAGGACTAGAATGGAAGTGTCAATTGAAAACATAATTAGAAAGTTTTCCTTTCAGTAGTTTTTGACAAGGAACTTGTTATATTCTTATGTACTACAAGGCTGAAATGCTGACCGAGAACACAATTCCTAGAATGACTTTCAGGTAGGTTATTCACATTTGTATGAACTGTCTGCTTCCTTGTATCTGGCATTTCATCATTCAAGCACAAACCCTAAAAAGGCTGAGGTGGTAAGTATTAACCCTATTGTGGGCCTCTATGTCAATAACAGCACCTGCAATATACAGAGGTAAGCAATGTATAAGTCTTCGCCTGACTGAGGTCCTGCTTTTATTTTTGCAGGCACTTCTGAAAATGGAAGGTCTATGCTGATGTACTCTCATCCTTTGCCATTTCTTGCATAAAATATTTGCCATCTCCACTATGCTAATTATTACATTAAAAGCTTTAAGAAGTGGCAAATTATAACTTGGACTTCAGTTTAATAAAATAAAAGGCAGTAATAAATAATAAAATAGTGATAGTCTTTTGACTGTAGAGAAGACATAGCGTTTTAATAATTTTCTCAAGGCAGTGAACCGACAGTAAAAGTTACACGCATTGGGTTTTACATGTTCTATGGACTGAGTATCTTTCATTCAAAACATCTTTCTTTACAATCTGATCCTGCAGAAATATGAAAAAAAAAATAATCCTGATATAAAAACTGTCACCCTCCCTTTTTATTTTTTGCAAGAAATTTTTCAATAAAACACTAGAAGGCCAAAATAGGGTCCTCTTGGGCACGAGGTGGGTGCACAAGATACACATCTGTTTTAAACAACAGAATTATTTACCTAACTGACTAGAAGTCCATGAACACGAAGCAATGTAATCAGGTCAAAATTACTCTTGTCTCAATGAAGCACTTGGGAGCACTGTTTGAGCACCAGGACCTCTGTGTGTTAGGTACTGTACAAATAAAGCAGAAGGACAATCCCTCTCCCTTTTTTTTACTGGCAGAAGCCCAGTGTAGCTCCATTGATTTCAGATGTATTAACAAGGAAGGGCCTGATCCAAAGCTCACTGAAGTCAACCAAAATCTTTCTGTTGATTTAACAGGCTTTGGATTAGTCCCTAAATAAGAACAGATTTTGGCTCAGCTGAAGGATTTCACTTAAGCCCTCTGCTTGTTCAAGCATCTAGTAGGAGCTAAGAGAACACTGCGGTCCTACTGAGTAGGAGGCTGTGTTCATCCTGAACTATCCCCTTTAACAGATGTATGAGGTCAGGAGTCCCATGAAAGAGAGAACCGTCAGTAAGTGGTAAATCTGAGGTGGGAGGAATTAGGAAGGAAGCTCCAAGATGAAAAAAAATCTCATTTGTGCTGTTTAAACGATGTTCCATCCTCTTTAGGCAAGAGTGTAAAATTAGACAGGGAGTTCATGCGAATTTCCAAATTTTACGCTCATAAATAATTTAAGACCTTAGCACCGAGTTCTACAATAAAATTCTATGCATGTATTTGTCATATTCACTTCTGCTGAACTCTCTGCAACCAGGGGCTGCCTTAAATCTAGGTCTGACCAACTTACAGCTGCATGTGGAGAGGCCCAAGGAAAGTCTAAAACAAATGTAATTGCTTAAACAAGTGTAGCCACAATAAGCCGGTGGGCATAATGCAAGTTTACAAGGAAAAAACCACTCTTTACTTAAGAATTAAATGCTGGGGTTGTCAAAAAATTTCATGGTACAAATCACATCTTAATCAAGAATTTGCTGAATTCCCCTCTCTCACTTTCATGGCTGCACCACCAATCCTTGTCCGTTACAGCAAATGCTCTGTTTACACAAGAAAGTTGAAGAGCCCAATCCCAGCCTGTGCGTGAGGAATGTATCATGCCAAGGGTGTACAGAGGTAACCATCCATAAAATAATTCGAGCTCTTTCCACAAGTTATGCGGCCAGCAGTCTAGGATGGCACTCAGTGCAAGTTTGAGCATCTGGAGTTAGCAATGGACTTCAGACTGAGAGCAGCTGGGAAGTCAGTGGAGCACGGGGAAACCACTTTGTCTTGCTCTTTCTTCTGCTTGCTACCCTGACTGGAGGTAGGAACAGGGGCACCAGAGCCATCATGCCAACTCTGCCACCAGATCATTTCTTGTGTTTGCTCCTTACGCTGGGGTAAAGGTGGCATCACAAATAAACCAAACACAGCCAAGCTTTGGGGCTGTCACTTATAAACCACCCATATGTTACAGCACGAAATGAAGAATCGTTTGCTCCCTCAAACTCCACACATACCTGTACACGAGGTGAATTACTATTTTGAGTGCAATCAAAGAGCAGCAGTCAAATTCCTTAAAGGTAATTTTGAGTTTACTGCATAAGTTTATGCTCTCCCACAGATTTGAAAAAGTGTTAGTATTTGAAGAAATAAACCAAACTGACAGCACAAATTTATTTTTCTCTGAAGTTCACTTTTACATTTCAAAACCACCAGAGGAAAAAAGTGATTCAAAACTTTCCTGTGCAAATAAAAAAAGCTGGTGTTTATTATTAAATGTAAGGCATGATGAAATTTTGTTCAGAAATATTATTAGAACAGAAGGTATTAGAACTTCATGGCTGTCTTTTTGTTGTCACTACATGTCTTAATGCAGTAGTTTCTATGGGAATTGTTAAAAAATGAATATTTCTTATGTGTTTGTTTAAGAGAAGAGAATCATGCTTTGCTTTCATTTATTTAGATGTATTTGACCCAAACTTTGCATACCTGAAAGCAGAAGTGCCCCTGTTATTGCTACTGATTCAATGCAAGAAGGATCAGGTTCTTATATGGATTGTCTCTTCCTCTTCTCTCCTCTGAGAGAGGAATTAACAAATTCCTACCCTTTCCTTCAAGCCTTCTCTGGACAGTTCATGACTGACCCAATAAACAAAAGACAGATCTTTCATGAGTACTGTAACTCTGATCAAGGCACCCAGTTGGTGCATTTTAAAAAACGTTATTCTAAGTTCTGTAGAAACCAAAGCTACTAAATCTAGATTGATATGTTTATTAAGACTAAAAGCAGTATAAACAACAGTAAAATAGTTACACAAAATGTTATAAATTCCCCCCCCCCAGCAAAACAGATACGCTGCATTTCATAGTTAATGAAAAACCTCTAAATATGAAGCAGACTGTTGCTGATTCTGCTGCCAGTTCTGATGCCCCAAGCCTTCATTCTCAGCCACCACTGCCTGTGCACACGCTGAAGACTCTTAGGCGGCAGAGCAGGGGGTATGCTAGATCTTCTCATGCCAGGATGAGAAAAATCAATGCCCGTGTTTAAAAGAACTACAGAACTATTGATGTGCAAGGTCACTAAACATCACAACCTGTTCTATACCTCTAGCATACTACGGAAATCCTAGGGAGGGGGAAAAAAAAAAAAAAAAAGGCAAAAAGACAATGCATTGCACAATCTTGTTTGAAGACAACACTGCCCTTGTGTGCCTAACACCTAAATATGAACACAAAATCAAGTTTTCCTTGGTCTATGTTTACTATGCTGGTTCAGGGGGAGAGAAAAAGAAAACAAAACAAAGAATATATGTATATAGTGATACCCTTACCTCATGTCAACAAACTGAGGAGTGGCAGACAGTCCACCAAAATAACAGGTGTCTTCCCAGTGACCATGGTGCCTGCGGCTAGCAGGGTATTTAGGGTGGCCATCACCATTTCCTAGTATCATTCTATCTTTGTGACTATACTGCTTTCTTATAGTTCCCATAATACTAGAAAGTTGCAAGTTGAAGCATCTACATGAGTTTTCATATATACATTTTTATTCTTGTAAACATTCTAAAATATTCATTCACATCATCTACTGCACACAAAGACTTACACAAGCCAACAGAAATCAGTGGTTAAAATTATAAGCAATTATTTGAAGATATCCTAAATATATAGACACTCATCAAATTTTAAAAATCCTCAGCTTATGAAGACTTACATGTAGATGGCTTGATTTTTAGTGAATGAAAAACCTACCTGAGTACTCTAGTAGTTTAAAGTGAAGAAGGTAGAAAATAGGAGAAATTACTCACTTCAGCCTATAGGAAGCTTCCTGCAATCTCAGCTCCAACTTTAACAACCTCTACTACCAATTAACTTAAAGGAATCATAAAAGTTGAGAAAAGAGAAAGTACATTTAGACACCAGACCTGGGTTTATTAGTACCCTGTGATCAGTTACTTAAATGAGAAGTAATTGTATAAATTAAAAGCCACATTTTACAGTAATTCAAAGCCAGATTGGTTTGAAAATTCAGAACTACAAACAAATGCATCAAATCACGTTTAGAGCCAGCTAAGGACGGCTGTCGGATTTCCTTCACCTGTCCTACTTCTCCAGATATAAAAGATGCTCAGAAGCTGGAGCAACCACCGAGTGGGCAGCACTCCTCTTCTCAGGCAAAGTAAAGACAATAAGACAAAAGGCCTATGTATTACAATGTGTAGTGCCATAATGCAGTGTTTGATGCTCTAGAGGGCCTTCAACAAGTACTGTACAGCCAAAAATCAATTGAAAATCAGCATGATAACAGAGCATGAGTTGCCCTGTAATAGCCTTAAGCCCCCCAAGGCTATATGGGTCCCTTTCATCTGCCAGGCTGCGCTGACGCTGGGGGAGCCTGCCCTCCCTCCCCGAGCACTCTGGCCACGTCTGTGCCTTTTACCTACTGCTTTCACCTTGCACAGTAAGGAGAACTGACAGCCTCAGTGGATCTTTTAAGCTTTCAAAACCGGAATTTCATTTTTCTTGGTGTAGGTTTGGAGGCTTTAAAATTTTCTCTATTTCCCTCCCCCTCTCCCCCTCAAATAAATTTCTCCTCCACGTAAACCTACTGATTTTGAACTGTAAACATCCTCAGCATGAGGAAGATCCCTCTGATGCTATGGCTGAATACACAGAGGTGATTCCTCTGTCGTGTTTAACAAAGTACAACTCAAGAAGTAAAGGAGAAGAAACACTGTTCGATTCCATGCAAATTGTTATGCATGCAACAAAGTGGGCCTACAAATATTTCACTCATATGGTAGGTTTAATTTCAATATTTCTTTAATTACTTTCCAACAATGTCTGGTTTCTGTTGAATTTACGCTAGTACTTGGCATTTGGTGCAACCCCAAAAAGATAAGATACATATGTCCCCTATTCACAGTCTTGGCATTTTTACCTTAACTCAGGCATTGAAGTGATTGCTCTGAAAAATTACCTTGCCGATTAGCTGGGCTTTCTGGTAAATATATAGTGTTAATCCTTAAATTCTGAATATGACATAAGGTATACAAATGTTCTGTCTGACTCAACAGCAACATATCACGGCTTAAGGAGGACATGTACGCTGATCTCTGTGAGCGAAGAAAGAGCTAATTGGGAGTTAGATTCAGTGTGATTATCAGCTTGTTTATGATAAAGGAGTACTCTTCTGAATAGCACTGTAAATTCATCCCTGATTGTGGTGTTAAACCACAGCTCATTTCCCCTTCTCTTTTTTTTTTTTGTTTGGTTAGAAGGGGCTTTAAACTATTTTCAGCAGATGACAGTGTCATGCTTTGATTTTCTTCTGCCTTAAAAAATAAATCAGCCACATGAGCCTGATGTCAAATTTCACTTTCTAATAGGAGAAAGGCACATTTTAAGTGTTTACTATAAGAACACATTTGGGTAATTTTTCCCCATGTCATTATGAACATTAGACTGACCCAATTAATATGAAATGTTTCTATGCTGCTGGAACAGACCGTGTTAGAGAAAGAGCCATTTGCACAACCTGTTCATGATTATGGGCCATAAGGACACAAAGATGGCATAGACATTTGTGGACCATCTGAATTCTTACAGGGGAAGGGGAAAGAGGAAAAAAAAAAAAAAATGATGTTAGCTGACTGTTGTGGGTCATGTTTTTTAATCCAGAGTATTGGACATGTAACACAGCAACAAGAGCTGATCATTTTGTTTAATCACCTTTTGGATCTTTGCCAGATGGTCTCTATTGAGAGCGCTGCAAACAGAGAGAGATGAACTGCGTCTAACATGCCACTAGAGCTTTCCCGTAAATGTCTGAGAACTGAATCCAACAAGAATTTAGTCTCAGAGCAGAAAGGGATACATTTAAAAACTATGTGCATTAACTATACTTTTCCCCATAGAATCCTCACTTGGCATGAATAATTTACCCACTCTTATGCTAATGGGATCATGAAAGTATCCCTGTGTCTTTAGTGCAGCTATTCTCAGCTTTCAGTAATTACCCCACCCAGTGAAAATAACATGGCTTCTGCAGCCGAGCGGCCCACTAGTACCTGGCAATTAGAAAGATCATGGCTGACAGAGGAGAGGTCCAGGGATGGACACAGAAGATCCAGTGGCCTGAGGAGCACTTTGAAAAATTAAAAGCCTTCCACTGTGAACATTTCCTTACTTGCTTAGGATCAACATGGAGAGCAGCTCCTGCTAGGGCATTTTTATTTTATTTTTTTTTTTTAATAAGGATGACATAGACTCTGAAGTACTGTCCAGGCACCCTAATATTAAGAAATAGCGACATTCCTTGGTCATCAACAGTTAAAAGTTTATAGGGATTTTTTTAAATTAGTGCCATCTTGTTAAACAAGAGGGAGAGAATTAAAAAGTCAATTAATGAGTGTCCTTCAGTATCTGACAATTTTATCAGCCGCACAAAGGAAAATTCTGTAGTATTTAATTAACAAAAAGTTTAGAAAAACCCATTACAAAGAACCAGGCTTTGACCTCTGTCCATGGCACTCCGTGCTAGGTAGTTCACTATGTAAAAATTATCAGGCTAAAACATCTGGGAAAGAAAGCTATGAAACAGCAGGGAACGTGGCTGGTTTATTGTTTATCTTTTGTTTATGAGGCAGTATTCAAGTTTAATTACTACTCTAAATTAAACTCTAACAGGCATCAGGAGACATCCCTTTACACGACTAAGTTAAAAAAAAAATCCAGAGATTCCAACACTAGATCTTTCAAATAAGTTGGCATATATAGGAAGAAATTAGTCAGTCTGTAACAACACAGGAAGACATTTAAGCACTTGCTACTGTATGTTTGAATGTGTTGCATTATGAAACCATTAATATTGTAACAAACATACAATTATAATTTAGCAAATGGGATGTTATCTAACATTGAGGCAAATTGGGTTAGGCTAAGTAGGATCTGAGATGGAAAGAATGGCTTAAGGGGGAATTCTACCTTTTTCATTTTGAAGTACAAATATATATATATACATGCACATATATGCATAGATCTGTTTAAAAACACCCAGAAACATAAAGTCAGAGGCAAACCTCCCCACAGTAACAGTCTCTTAAGTAGAATTGTTTAGTTATTTTCTCTGAACATTCACATACAAAAGGGAGGAAAGAGTTCACTGTGTTTACTGTAACAGTAAGTGACCAGTTTTAAATGAACTTAGCTGTAGGAAAAAATAAAAGTTGAAAGCAACTAGCAAAAGATTATTCCAGATGGCATCTGTCATATTGTATTTAGGGTTATTTTAAAGAGATTACTGCCACTATGAAAACATTCCATTGACAGAGTTTTCCTAGGCTGTATTTGAAACCCCAGCACAACATACTTCAAATATGGAAGTAAATGTTTTCTAATGCATAGATAGATTTTTATCTTTATCTAAATATAAAACCTATGTGGATTAAAAGCTAAGAGTGAGGTGAGAATCTTAAACGCAAGTATAATGTTTTAAATACCACGCATACCCCATTCTAAGCTTCAATTTAATAAAAGGTGAGGAATCTGCAGTTGCCACCAGCCTGATTATTAGAAAACTGTGCAGTGAATCTTTGCTTCAGTATGAAATTTTAATGCTACTTATTGAATAGTGGGTAGGGACATAAATGTTACCCGACTCCAGCAATCAAACAAAAACTGCAAAAAGATGTATTTGTTCATGCAATAGATGGAAAGAAAAGAAAGGATGGGAAGATAGCTAAATATAGTCACATTTTAGTAAGCTGGTTCTGGCATCATTATGGTTAATGTGCATGTGGTGTGCAGTGTGAGCTCAGCAGTTACTGGGCCAACTGTCTCAGTATTTCTGGGAATTCTGCCTATTCACAGTGCAGGGATTGTTCAATTGCTGCAAAATGTACAAAATGAATTTTACAAAAATGAATTGTAAGGAAGGCCCCATTACAACGATTTTACAGCAAAGATGTCAACATCAATTTTTCTTTCATGCATAGCTAATGATTAAAACAGCATATTCCATTTGCCTAAGACAATTTATTTCATATTGGCACATCAAAATATTGAAATACAAAGTTATCTTTACTCTACCCTTATTATTCACTGCTGCTGAACCCACACCATTGTTCAAACCATGAAAAAATAAAGCAAACTTGGCAAGAAATACTTAAAACAAAGGCTCATCAATATTCTCCAATTTGTCAACATCTCAATTACAGCAATGGAAAAAATGTAAATTTCATGTGCTTTGAACACTAAGGGGTCTATTCTTCTGTCAGTGCACATGCGTAACTCCCATCACCATTAATGGGAATTACTCATACATATCAACACAAGGACGGGCCCCTCAAACTTGAAAGGAAAAGATGAATTAATAAGGGCTACTCTCTTCCTGTATCTTCCTCAGCTGAAAAAAGTCATTGTTCTTTAAGAGTTTTTCATACTTCATACAGTTCACCTTTATGAGAGCTGTGCCTTCTGAAATAATGCATCTCCAGTGAAGCATTATTTATTAGCAAGTTTGATTTTTCACAGTCTGGATGTTTGAGCCTTTCTATTAGGAATTTCCTTTCTTACAAAAGGCAGCTCTCTTCCAATAAAACCATACCCTATAGCTTTATAGGTAAAAATACAAAGGAATATAAATATGTTCTGAATCCTAATGATGAATATGCGTACTAGCCTCAGCAGGCTTACCTACACATATACAGCACTAGGAAGAAGGTTTAGCATTAGTTTTTGCATATTAAAACTCTAAGGACTTTGCATGAATGTGTCAGGTTGTTTTCCTTCGCTTTGTTTTTATTACTAACAACAACATATCCCTCTCCTTTTTCTGCCTGTTGGAGTTTGGTTCAAAGCTTTATGCAGTTTCAGTAGAGTTTTGATACTAGGACAGGCCTTTGGGCATTATCAGCTAGTTTTGCAAACAAATTTAATTTGTATACCATCAGCATTACAAGATGGTATATAATGAATAAGAAATAGACTACCTAATTTTTTCATCATGCATCAATCCCGAGACATAACCTGGGATGAACACGTAATTTCAGCTAATATCTTAGTTGACTTTGCCCTGAACCAGATGATCTGTCTTTGCCACAGAAGCCTATTGTGGACAAAACTGTGGGACAAACACCAAGCTGTCACAAAAGTGTTTCAAAACTACTTTAAGATGTTGCCCTAGAGAGCAGCCTCAGATATTATTTATAAAGGGGCAGATCATCTTCACTCAGCACAAGTAGTTCCATCAAAAAAAAAAACCACCAAACCAAAAAAACCACACACCGATGAACTACTCACATGGGTACAGCAAAGTGGATGTGATGCCCATTTATTATTTTTACTGCTGTATAGCCTAGAAGTTTCTTGTCTCTGGCTTCTCACTTAGAGTCAAGTTTATCACCCCGGGCTTAATTCTAAAGAGATGCTGAACTTCCTGAAGGGTCCTGAGGAAACACAGCCTCCATCTGACTTGGCTGGATCAGGCCTTTTGAGTGACTCAACTAAGTGTATGACAAATCAGGTATACAATCCTGGTATCATAAAATATGAAACTGAAACTATTCCCTGGTGCTTTCCTGTAGACCACATGTTTTTAAACCTTAAAAAGATTTATTTCCCACTTTTCATGCATAATCTGCCATATTCATTATTTGAAATATCCCATAAAAAGATTAAATAGGAATTAAAGTCTGGGAGCATCATATCCATCACTGTGGTATAAACGGATGCTGAATTCTCGAAGTCATTTAGCCTTGTATGTAAAGGCAGTGGCCATTTTCACTGTGTTTCAGAAAGCATAAGGAAAACACAATACCCCAGAAGATTTTCAGATGTGTTTTTCACCCTCCAAAGAAAAGGGTGGATGATAAAGCTACATACACCTTTTAATCTTCCGCTTAGGGTTTTTACACATATATTCCCTGGCAAAAACCCCAGGGTCTTCTCTCTCCCCTCCCCTTCTCTCAGCCCCTTTCCTGCCATCTCCCTTGCTATAACTCAGCTAACCCAACAGAACCAGTCAGTTTTAAATTTCAGTTGGGACCCCGGTGACCTGTTAATGAATCTACAGAGAGGAGAAAAACTCACAGTGTTGAGTTATGCCTGGTGTTGCTAGCTGACTTGGAGTCAGAAATGCTTGAAGCGTTAACGTAATTGCAAGAATGTGAAAAATGAAGCGTTGGGCTCCTGAGCAAAGCGAAAGGTCAAAGCAAGCCCTACACAAAACAAGTCTCTGGAAGATGGCCTCATTAGACCATTAAATCAGCTTCTCCTTTTTTCTCCTGTGTAAGATGTTTAGAGTGTTTTATTTTTTATTATCGTATATATTAAACTCTTTCTCTTTCCAGGACAGGCAGAAAGTTGATCAGACTTACTACATAATTACTGATCTCTAAAATAGTATTATAGGGCATTGATCTGCATTTGTGGATCCGAACTGGGATAAAGTCAATAAGTGCTTGGTAGATTACAGGTCACTAGTACTTCGGTTTGCTAAGTGATCAATATGTTGTATAGATAGTTTTCTGTTGAACAAGTGAGGTGACATGTTAAGAACAACATAGACACTCACCACTAATAAAATTAGGATAATCTTTCAACATTTACTGCCTGAAGGCCCTTTCCTTAACTCTTTCAATGCCAGCATGTTTCTAATAATACCAAATGTCGACTAGATTAACCCTTTAGGTGCTAAAGGGCAGTCATCCACCAACATAGAGAGACTGTCCTCCATAAACAGCCAAAATGCCTGCACCTTTGGCTGTTTGGCTCTAATGTTTGGCTCTAATGTTAAGAATTATGGATGGATTCTTCTGTGTAATAAATAGATCTACCTCACATAGCGAAAGTCTGCAAAGATAGTGTCACCGCGTACCCAACTCCTTTCCATCTCCCCCCTCCCCCCCAAAAAAATAATTATAAACTGCGTATCATAGACTTAGGGTAAAAGCAGAGACCCCTGAAAAGAGTGCTCCCAAGACAGATTTGAATCAATCTCTGCTGCCACCAGGCATCAGTGAGGAGACCATAGGTTGCTAATGTAACCCAAGACTCTCTAATGAGCTCCCATTCCCAAGAAATCCTTTGGGGCAAGTGGGATCCTTGAAACAGCATTTGTGGAAGATCTTGACAAAAGTGTGGGGAAACCAAGTCAATCCAAATAAGTAACTGCATCAGTATAGCTCAAGAGGGCATCTACCCACCTCGGCATTGCCTGGGACTGACTCACTGCCAGTTCACGAGTTATGAAGTAAACCCCACCCCCCTCAAGGAAGCGTAAGGAAAATTCAATACAGGCCTCCCTCTCTTTAGTCTTTCCCAGGGTTGAGAGGGGGAGAGCAATCCAAAGCTGTCTCCAATGGGAATTTTGCTGGTGCTGTAGGATCATACATCTTTCAGCTGCCAGCAGCTGAGTGGAATGCTGATTTGCCACTGGACGACTGCTTCCCTTTAAAAGGCCCAACTGAGCACAAAAGGAAGCATACTAGTGATGTTTTACTCTGCTACACCGGGCAGCCCTGGTGACTGATTTGGCCCTTCAGCGGTTGCTCCCCTTCTGCAGAAATGAGTGTAATAGGTTTGTTTAAATCATATATATTACCAGAAATCTCCGTCTCCAGTGAGAAGCTGCTGTAGTTATCATCAACCACTTTTTCTTAGGCTTAGCCATATTTCTCAAGCACCCTGAGCTACATGACAAGGGATTGGAGATTGCATAGTGAAATGCAAGATCCTTGGATGTCAACACAAAGGATTTCTTTACATCAAGCACGGCTCAAAGAAACTCTTCTAATTTCTAAGGGGTTGCTGGGGCAGAGTGAAGATACAGGGATGCGGAAGTTTCTTAACTAGGGGTGGAATGAACATGCTGTGGCAGATGACTCAGAGGAATCATTTTTAAGTATGCAAATGATTATGTGCTATACCAAGCATCTTAGCTACAACATACAATGCATACATTTGATCAACAGTAAAGCCTATGGCCAGCTAATAGACATAACACCGATTTCCTGCTTAGCAGCCAAGCTCTCTCTTTCATTAACTGCTGAAGCTGTAACAGTTCACGCTGGGCCTCGCACAGCTCCAATCCAACCACACAGGAAAAAATCCCGCGTGACTCATGTTGGCCTTGGATCACACCCCGTGCCATGGCTGCTTTCTATCAGCAGCCAGATTACAAAAGTATAAACAATTCATCCAAAGAGGAGACAAACCCAAACCACTCCACCAGAAACAAACTTCGCGAGTTCCTAGAATTGCAACGTGTACGACACCAGATCGTGAGACAGACGAGGGGATCTAGCTCTGTGCCAAGCAGTGGGCCACGTGAGAGACGCGAAATCACATATCTGCTCCGCCGCCTAAGCGTGGCAAATATGGTGCAAGACACCCACAGCATGAGGCTAGTCATGGCAGCTCTAGCCCTGAGGGTTGTTCCCCTCTCCAGTTTCGGGATCCCGCATGGTTGGTTGGGTGGCCGACCTGTCAGGTGGCACTGTTGGGTACGGGTAACCCCCACGCAGGGGAAATGCAGTGGCAAAATGCTGCAGATGCACGAGATGGAGGGAGCACATCATAAGACTTTATAAAGGCAAGGTCTAACTCACTAGCTGAGGCCAACAATGCTTATGAAGAAAAACAAGAACGGAGCCCACCTTACACTTTGGTCTTAAAAATATAAATTCTGAGTCAAGATCCCGGAGCGACAGTAGACCATCCTTACCCAACTTTTAGCACTGGAGGCTTGAGTCTCATACCTTCTGGAGTCACTTATACTGCTAATGAGCAAGTGTAAAACACTATTATATCAGAATGACAGCCTTTGACACTCACTCAGCATGGATGCAGATGACCACACGCAAGGTGCAATGCAGTAGGAAATAAAACAAAACACTCCGAAATAATAACCAAACCTCCTGAACCCTGGAGAAGGCTTCACTGTATAGATCCAGCAGAGGTTTTGCAGTTCAGGTACATCTCTATTTACCATTTTGAATTCAGATTTTCAGAAACAAATCTGTACAAGCAGACATCGCAAGAAACATTTTTCCATCCAATTCAGGGTTTGCTTCTACTTTATATAATTTAACAGCTTCATAACTTCATATACGAGTCCCTTTCCCAGCTAAAACTGCAGGTTAAATTCTCCATCTATAACCCAGCTCAAACAACTGCATCACAGCTGGAGAGTATGTCTGTCGTTATATTTACTTACACCACACAAAAATAAACTGTAGATAACCAAATTTGTAAAGGAATTGGCAGAACTAATCAATTGTTATTACAAAGCTTGTTTGAAGATTAGATATTTCACTTTGAAATAATAATAAAATGCAGCTAAGTGGGTTAGGAAAAGGAAATACCGTCTCCCTAAGTTACAGCTGATTATACTGCAAGTCTGCCACTCCATGTTTACTCTAAGGCAGATGTACTGATATAATAAAAAAAGCTGGAGTTATTTTAGTCATGCCTACTTTGCGGAGGGAAAAAGTTTGACCTTTTACCTTGCTCGCTGCTGTTGTCTCCGCTCTGGGAAGCGTGGCCCCCACTGGAGGGCCCCGGTGTGCCTGCCGAGTGCGTTGAGGTTGCATCATCGTGGTCTCTCCAAGATGAAGGATTCTGGTGTCAGAGTGCCAAGGAATTTTTTCCACAGTTCCCATTCCAATAGCAAATGAAGAACAGAAAGAAAACCAGGAGAAGAGGGGAGGAGGAGGGAAAAGTATACACATTAGCATTTGTGAAATGTGCCAAACACCAATACTGTTTGCACAGTGTAATAATTCTTCAGCAAAGACAAGCAAAGGAGGTACAAAGATTTACTTGGTAAAACAAAGGGCAGATTTTTTTTTCCTTTTTTTTTTTTTTAACTTTCTAAAGAGTTGTCTGGATTTAATTGTTTGAATAGTACTGCAGAAGAATATTTTAGGGGAGAAAAAAAAAGGGGGGAGCAATAAAGGGGGGCAGTGGGAAAGCATCAACCTGCAGTTTATGGCACTAGGTGTTCCCTTTAGGATCAGGACAGTTGGTGTGCAAACTATCTCCTCGCACTTTATTTTCTAGACTGACTAGAGACAGGAGGGGAGAGGAAGAGGAGAGAAACTGTTTCAAGAAGTAGAGAAGAATGTACATGGGAGAAGAGCGTGTCCTCACACCCTACCTTCTCTCTCACCCATTTGAATGCTAGAAAAACTTCAAGCAAATGCAAAGTTGTGAGGGAAAAAGCAAGCTTTCTCTGAAAGACGTTACATATCAAGAAAGATGCTCCCTCACCCCCCCCCCCACCACCTTGATGTGACACATTTCAAAAGACTTTCTAGATGTATCACTCTAACAGTTCGCTTACAAGTATTGTCAAGAATAACCACCAGGTGATTATATAAAATAACATGTATAGTGATTTTTATGTAATTCTTTCTACATTACTATGCATAAAACACAAAAAAGGGAAAGACAGACAGACGAAGTTTGCAAAACTTGGCTAAGTAATACCTCAACTACTGCACTTTAGTCACATAATGCACACAAGCTTTCTAATTTATTGAGTATTGGCTTTCCGGGAGCAAGGAGTTGCTATTTGAAAGGGTAAGTGAGGAAAACTTAATGTTACAGTTTAGTGCTACTTTGTTGAGTGTATTCTCCTCCTGTCCTCCTCCCCTTTCCTGATCGTTCCCAATACCCTGCTGTTGCTTAAAGGAAAACAGGAATTCTACTGTACAGGAAGAGCTTTATCAGCACCACATGAAGACAGGCAAGAGATGGAATTTCCTCTGGCAGAAAAGGAGAGCAAGAACACATGAAACAGATCAGACTAGGGGCTGGACCTGCATTGCTTGTCACCTGTATGTGACAACTTAAATCAAGTACGTTATAATAATTCAATAACAAAACAACACAAAAATCCTCATTAAAAAAATATATTGCTTCTTAGGTGTGATTGTGTTTTAAATCTGCATTGTGAAGTAACACCAGACTGTTAAAGCACGAGGAGATCCTGAAAGCAACAAGTGACAAGTGTGGATAAATTCTTTGAGCAGGACTGATTCTGACCTCGTCTACCCGGACGTGTAGTAGGAATAAGTTCAACAAAATCAACTGATTTACCCATTGTAAAATTCAGTGTAAGTGTGATTGGAATCAGGTCCCAAAATATATATTGAAACATCTCAAAGTAATCTCCTAGCACTGATTAGTACCACATGCTCTATAGCAACGCAAAATAGAACTGCCAAATAACGGCTTGCTACAATACCCAGCAACATAAATCTAACAGGCCTGACCCAGATCGCAGCAGAGACAAAGGGAAGAGCCTGTGACTTCAAAAGGTTCCCAGTAAAGCTCTAGGTGACTAAAGGGTAAGAAGAATCCAAATCCCCTTCACCTTACACAGACACACACGTGCACCCACGTAAGTGGTTACAGGGCAGGAAGGTACAAGTGAAATCAGAAGACAGGCCAGAATCTGAAATTCGCCTAACCTGTCAGCGCAACAGACAGCACAACAGCACTTACAGCACGAAACTACCACCACCTCCTCCAAAACCTAGAAGACTGATCTACTTTTCCTCATACAGAGCCACAATAGGAAAAAAAAAAAACAAAAAAAAAAACAAAAAAAAAAACAAAAAAAAAAACAAAAAAAAAAACAAAAAAAAAAACAAAAAAAAAAACAAAAAAAAAAACAAAAAAAAAAACAAAAAAAAAAACAAAAAAAAAAACCAAACCACCAAACAATAGCATTTCATATTCATTGAGGTTGTTGTATTAATCAAGTCTCAGAAATCACTATAAATATTGTAATCCCCCCACAATTTCATTTAAACCCCCTCCCCCCGAAAAAAGAAAATATTTACCATCAACTTACAAAGTTGGGTGAAAAGAAACACAAAAAGGAAGATGAAAAGTCTTGAAAATTGAAGCAGCCCAGATGTTATTAAAAAAAAAATACCAAAAAAAGTTGAAAATAAGGTTAGCAAAGATTTCAGTTCAAAATAAAATGCAAAAACTGAGCAAGTTTCTTTACAGCCTGGATTAAAACACAGTTGTGCCTATGAGCTTCTCTTTTTATCTCTGAGTTAGGAAGCCACTCAAATAGCTTCAAGCTGAAGGCAAACAGCAGACAGGAGCTCTTCAGCCCTCTGCAGCCTCTTAGCGTCAGCTGTTTGCCGGATGGTAATCAGATAAAGAGCTAGAAGAAATACATGAAAAAGGAAAGAAACAATAGCATAGCATGAGTTTAGCCCTCCAACAACATCAGGCTGGAACCTTCCTTTAGAAAATGTAATAATTGCAACATGTTCACCTAGGCTAAACTTTTCAGGGAACACAGTGAGTTATGTTAATTTTATGCACTGCAGGCTCTCTTAAGCTGGCTGCCGTTGGAGCTCCTTATCACACATATGAAAATTACAATAATTAACTGGTAACACCTCAGCTATGTTTTAAGGCGAAAGTCATCCAAAACCTATCATACAGTATTTCAAAAGCTAGACCGGCCTTTCTGTTTCAAAACTGTAACGATTTAGAAAGGATCACTGAATAAGACTTCCTGCAGCTGAAAACACTTGCTGTCTCTACCAGGCTGAGTTGTTCTTGACCTCAGTTTGTAGATCCCATCTTAGAAAGACAGACTGTATTGATTGGGAATTCAATGTATTTCTTGTGACACAGTTTTCTTGAGGAAGCAATTTGGCAGAATTTTTTTGAAGGACAGAAATAATAAGATGGGATATTTACAAGATGCGACAGTAGAATGTTGGAGGAATTTGAAAGGGAGGGAAATAGCTAAGCTTTAATATTATAAAAATGACAAATAACTCTAGGGGTGGAGTTTACAGCCTCATAAAAAGGCAGCATTCTTTTGCTTTGGACTGAGACTATTGTACGTGTCAGTGAACTTCTCTTTTTCTCCCCTAGACTGTTCCCAACTTTGCATCCCTCAAGAAAAACTTCTTGGACAAATGCCTAATCGTAAGTGGTTATTTTATGTATGTCTTCACAAAAAAAAAGATGGGACAAAATGACACATCTAAAGTGTACTTGACTGGAAAAACTTTAGCAGCATAGTTTAGATACCTAAAGAGATCCTGATCTAAAGCCCGCTGACATTAATTGCAATTTTTCTATTAATTTCAGTGAAATTTGTAGTAAGTCATCACACTGTAAAAAAACCCAGGAAACCAGATCCCTTTAGATAAATTACACAAACTGTTAGCATGGCTTCTCATATCTTCCTGCAGGTTTAGTAATACACTTTGCAGAAACACGTTGAAGAGTAGAGATGGTGCCTGCCAAAATGCAATTGCCTGCTTTGTGTACGTGTGCATACTACAAAATTTTCACACACATATGACCTAAACTAGTGCCAGATACCATAGAAGGTAAGCAGCACACATGTATCTATTCCCAGTAGTTTTAATAATTGGGAGTCAAATATGGTGCTCCTCTTGCTCTTACCTAATTGTGTTAAAGAGCAGTGTTACCAGGAGAAAAGCAGTGAATACTGAGCAGAACACAATAGAAGGAGATGGAAAATAGATACAAGAAGCTAGGTCTCCAGGGGCAGTATTTTCTATTTGCTGGGCTACAGACTCACAGCTGATAATGCAAGTTGTAATTAATATAAAAGCAGGAGACAATATGGGGAAAGCTTGTACTAGCAGGGCCACAGGAGATCACTCCGCTGCTATCCACTGTTTCTCATTTACACACACAGCCTTCCCTAGAAAACACAATTTTGCCAGTGTTTTTTCCCTTGAAAGTTAAAAAAAAATAAATTTGATTTGCCACCACTGTTGAATTTTGCTAAATCTAGAAGAGAGCAACAGAAAGAACAAGAGTCTCCTGGTATACAAAGCAAATCTGATGTGGCACTCTTTTGTCGATGCTGCAAATCTGGTGGAAACTGTAAGAGTTTTTAACTGATACAGGATTTCTTGAACAGAGATGTTCTAACAGAGAAATTTGGTATAGGATAATCTTCCGTTAAACTGCAATTCTTACTTTGTATGCCCAGAATTTCCACTGGGCAAAGCCTGGTTATTTTTTTGTGAGTGTATGTAGTCCCGTTAGGGCTGATTCCGATCTCACACTGCTTTTTATGGTGATATTAAAGACTCAATTAACCATAAGGAATTTCCTTCTTATTTATAACTGGGGAGTAAAATCAATCAGGGCAGCTGATACCCACGTGAGTAAGCTGAGCAGGATTTGGCTCATAGACTTTAACTGAAGTTTTGAGTATACAACTGTGACAGGATCAGGCCCTTATATTTTGTTAGATGAAATGGACAAAACCATCGATCTTGTAGAAACAAATAGAACACAACTTACTTTCATAAAAGAACTACAATGGCTATAGAGCTCCTTCTTTGTGAAGATGGTTGGACTCAAAGCTCTAGAGGTTGCTCTGGTAAATTAATTTTGCAAACACAAAACTGAACTACTGATACAGATGGCATTTCCCCCGCAAATACAAGCCAAATCCTGCTCACCTTGTTCTTTAGAGGCAACACCTGTAAACACAGTGGAACAACTGATGTGATTGTAACTGCAAAAATCTTTCTCTAGGTACCACCACGTATCAAAAGATTATATACTATGCCAGACGTAGAAACCTACATGCATACACACACATGTGTTTTTGTGTGTACATCTGTGTGCATGTCTGTCTGTCCATGTTTTGTATGTATAAATTTCAGGGTGGTATCTTAGACACTGCTGTTGAGTGCAGTAATAATAAACTTACTATGTAAAGAAACTTTCAATAAGTAAACAAGCCATGAATTTCACATGATATATACGTTCTCTAAAAAGGCTTCTCCTGATATTACTAAGGTTAATTTTCTTGCAGATGCATGTTTAATATGACAACTCTTTTGTATCAGAATTACGCAATAGATCTGTTTCAATAAGATATTTGCGTACGTCCGTGTGTATATATATGTGCAGGTTCTAATTCTTGTCCCTTGATTTTGCATTTGAGGAGAGTGTCAGGAGGAATTTTCAACACTCCTAGAACATGGCAACGTTCTGAAAAGCTGTGTGCTTTGTATTTTCCAATTAAGATTGAAATCAGACATGTAATCCACCTGTCAGCAGGGAACTGAGACTTGAAAAATCGGGGTTTTGTTGTTTTTTTAATCATTCTTCTACGTCATTCTGTGTGGCTACACTTCATCTAGACTGATAGACAACTCAAACCAAAGAGGGAACACCATTGTCAAATAGATAATGAAATACATTATCAGTTCAGTTTGAGAGAATGCAATGTAAAATTATAACACTCAAATTTGAGCCGTAGAGTACCCTTGCAGAGTACCTTGGCCTGTCAAGAAGAGGAAATACACAACATTCTCTACAGTGTCAGAAAGTTCCTGATGCTTCTTACCCCTTCAGAAAGCACAGGGCCTACCTTAACATCGTAAATCTTAAGCCACACACTATGAAATTTGGTTATTAAAGAAAAAAGTTTGCCTTATTGTTGCAGCTAGCTACTTATTTTCCCTTCTGACACTCTACAAACAGAAAGGGCACCTTTGGGATCTGATCCTGAGTTTCTGGAATACCCAAAACTTCTACTAAAGTCCGTCAAAGTGTGGCACACCTGGAGGCTGCAGCATTGGGCCCCCAATTACTTTTTTATTTCTCAGTGAAATCTCACCTAAAGGTTTAATTGTATAATTGGAACAGATATGTATTGCCCTGTTTTAATTTTTTTCTCATCTGCAAGATGTCAGGAATTTGCACAGACTGTACTTCGAGAAGAAATCTTAAAGAAATGTAAAATGTCTGAATGTCCAAAAGTACAAAATAGAAGTATCTCCTCATGTGAGAGCTGAAAGGTTTAATATTCAGACTAATATTTCTCTTCTGCAGCTAAAGCATCAGATTTCTAATCTGTCAACAGCCCTTTTATAAAAAAGAGATGTATGTATATTTCTATCCATTTTTAATTATATTTTATGAATGATGATCTGTATATTATTACCTCTCAGCTGCAAATCGACTAGAACGTATAAACAAATATCAAAAAGACTGAGGACCTGATCCTGCTCCCACAAAAGCCAGCAGGAGAGCTATAAATTTCTACAGGAGAATTACTCAGCTTCAAAGTAAGTTTGTGCTAAAGGAAGAATTGTGTGGCACCAGGTGAGGCCAGGTACAAAAGAGATGTAATTAAGGGACAAAATGTTATCATATGCTCAAAACAGTTTAAAAATCTCCGAATTTTACAAGCAATGCACTTTTCAGATTTGAATAGCTTGAAATGGGAAAAAAAAAAAAAAAAGATTTGTTGGCAATCTGAACAGATATTTTAGGCTGAACACAGAATGCAGGATAGGGCCCAGAATGTTTATATTGAACAATAATAAATTGTCTGTGCTGGGAAACTCAACTTGAACTGCAGCTGGAAAGGTTTCTTTCCTCTTTTCTGGTTCCACCCCCTTCCCCCCCCCCAAACTGATCTGGTTCAGCCAGGGCATAGCTGTAATTACCTTCTTCCCATCTACAGCTAATACCTCAGAGCAATAAAAAAATATGAGGGTGTTAAAAATTCAAACACTAATTATGGGCTGTTATATTTACTAAACACAGCAGAGTAATAACAAAAGTTTCAGCTTCTTGTGGCCAGCACTGCACTATTTGATCTACCAAGTCCCTGGACCCTTTACACTTACTGTATTACATAAGAGTTAATAGCGCACTAAAATAAAATTCGATAAACACATTTATTACCAAACACGTATAGCACAACCGCTTACAGCTGTCTCCTTTTTCCAGCACAGGTATATCTCTGAAGAGTTCATTCCTTTGTTGATTTTGGTTTTGGTTTCCAATTAAGTTATATAAATAGTGGAGCAGTAGATTTTTGAGAAGGGAAGCATGCACTATTTGAGTACCCCGTTTAAAGTCTTACGGTAAATATTGGCTAATCCTACAATTCTTTCTGTTACTTTCCCTTATGGCTGTTTTCAGGTCTAGTAAAGGAATAAAACTGGGAGCTGCCTTAGTTCAGCACTGCCACTGTCACGGCTACCACCCCGCGCATCCACATTAAACACACACCGCGTAGCTTCATAGCGCTTAATAAGAATAGAGGTGTACGGATTTTTGGGGTGTCAAACAGCTGTCACAAACTGTCACCTCCACAAGAGAAACCTTGGCACGCAACAAATTAAACTACACTTCTTTTTTGGCTATCATTATTCACAGCCAATCAGTTGAAATGCTCCCAGTATTTCATGTGCAAATAAAACCATGAGGGGAAGAGCCCTGGATCAGAATAGTGGGCCAATACATAAAACAGAGGAAACAACATGCTGTCTCTGTCCTTCTGAAGTGGCTCATCATCACCCCTGCACCAACTTTCACCAAATGAGATCTAGCCCGAGGCTATATATTAAATATGCATATCAAAGCAAATGAAAAAATAAACCTGGAGAGTCAAATTGGACAAATTTGCATGCTTGAACTACTACATTTTCAGGTAGATGCTCACAAATGATGGCTCGTTTTTTTGATAGTCTCGCATGTTTATATTAGCCATTTTTTTTAAAGCTTTTCCTTTTTTATGATTAAAAGTGGGTTCCTTCCTGCTGGAACCTTGCACAGTGTAAATATAAATGTGTACACACACGGTAGTTTGACTAAGCCATAAAAGAGTGTTAAAGTTTTGTTGGGAAAACAAGCTAGCTAATATACAAAAAAAAAAAAAAAAAAAAAAAAAAAAAAAAAAAAAAAAAAAAAAAAAAAAAAAAAAAAAATCCAATAAGGAGACACATTTCCCAAAACGCATGAATAAAATGTAACTATGTGATACAACTCTTCATTTCCCAGTTGGTGTTCTGGTTGCACAAATTATTGCTTCCTTTCAAAACAAATAGCAGGGGGCTAAAGTAAAAATGTTATAGCTCAAATCTCCAGGAAATAAAAGGCTTTAAATTATAATACCCAATGAAGTGGTAAACCCTAACGGGTGCAAGATAAATGGGTTGTCATATTTATTTGAGTTTGTTTTTTGGGCCACAAAAGCAAGAGGAGATTCTTCTTAGGGAAGATAATAGTTATCAAATTATCAAAATGCTAACCCCCTCCACCTCTGTCCTATCATTGTGTGTGAATTTAAATATTATAATGGAGCACTGCAAATTGGCTTGAGCATTCGCCATCTGCCAGAACCCTAAACAGGCTAGTTTATCTAATCTCTTCAATATAAACATAAGCATGCTCCATTTCTACACTTCCACTTGAAACACACTCTTGTAAAGAAACTGAACTGGAGAAACATGTACTTTTTTTCTTTTTTTTTTTTTTTTCCTGTTGTTCTGAATCGCACACAATGACCCCATATCTTTCAGGTTGCCACTCATTTCAATTTATTTTCTAGTACTCTCCCAGAATAGTTACGCACACGAATGTAGGGTTGTAAAATGCCATAAAAACAAATATTTTTTAAATAGTGTCATGCCTCATAGAGTTTATTATCTACGTATGAGATAGCTGATAAGCAGAGAAACTTTCAGGAACCTCTGCATACACTTTTTTTTTTCTCTCGAAATGATAAATTTAAAATGTAAAGCATAAAAAAAAAAAAAAACCCAACCAACCCCAAACCAAAAACCTTGTCCTGCAATCTTTACCGAATACTAATGAGAAAATGAAAGCTAAGGCTTGGGTCCAAAAATATTTCCCGGGCTCTGGAAGTAAGCCGTACC
>NW_015090839.1:13089210-13091931 GCF_001431845.1 Calidris pugnax
GAGGAGGGGGGGGGCATTTAGAAGAATTTATTATTATTTTATCTCTCAATTCAGCTTCAGTCCAGGTCTAATGTAATTATCAAATACACACACAAACAACATGTTTTCAAAGGAAACAAAAGCTCCTAGAAAGCTACTCTCCTTAACACACTGGGAAATAAAGGCAGGCGCCTGTGCAGAAAGCATGGTTAACTTCACACCGGGTGTTAAATTAATATTTCAACCGCTAAAATATTAGACTGTATCATTTAGCTTATGAGTTCAATTGAATATAAAACTGTGTAAACCCCTTTTCCCCCCAGGGATGCGTTCCTATAAATAAACTAGAGTTCACACCCACTCTTTTTAACCAGAGCTATTCCTTCCCTTTTTTGCGGTACCAGCTGCAATCTTTCCCCTCACATCCCGAAGTCTCTCCGCGTCTACATCTTTTTGAAGGATCACAAGAGCCGCTCCAAAACCCGGAAAAACAAAGGCACTCTCCCTACCACGCACACCAACGTTCAGTCCTACACACATAACACTAATTCACCAACTCCTAAAGTGTTAAAATCAACCGCTAACCTACGGTTACTCAATCATCATTCTCTCCAGCTTTCTGTAATACATTGTTAATAATTGCTTCATCAAGGTTACTGTCTTTTATTATGAAGATGCTTCAGGCGTTTGGCAATAAGTCCATATTCTGACAATAAGTTGCTATAAAGCACAAGCATTGGAAACTCTAATGTGCTAACCCTCTTTTTTTAATGCAATGTAGTATTGCCAATAATTCTCATCACTTGTCATCCCCACAAGAGGGGAGGGGGGAGCAAATCAGCAAACTTTCTCCCTAACTTTCTTGTCTCTGTTTCCTTACATTGCTGCATTGATTACAGAGTTGGCAAAGGAGGAGAGAAAGCACCGATCCCCACATCAAGCCGACAGTTTGCTAGCTCCCCAAGCCGCCCGGACCAGGAAACTTTACAAACCCTTGCAAACTCGCTGCTCTACAGATGGAAACAGAAGGAACCTTTTGCATTTCTGCAACTTTACAAACTGAGGGGGAAGAAAGTGTAAAGATGGGATCCGAGCTTGCGAGAGGTTACAGCAGTAATAATAATAATACTACTAATAGACAACAGCAGCAAACCAATGAAATCGGGGACAGGTCCTCCTAAGCAGGTTAAAGTCTTTAAAAGTGCCGTAAAGAAATCAGAAGGACTTACATGATCGGCTAAATTTGTGGAAGATCCTGAGAGTTCTTCGTGGTCTGATTTGGAGCTGCCATCCCTTTCATCAATAACGAGGTCTATTGGCATTTTTCCTTTCAAACAGCTAATGTACCGATGGCAGAAGTTATCGCACAATTCATGAACCTGAAAACAGTAACAAGAATAGTAGTATCAATAATGGCAAAATATCGGATTGCAATTTTTTTTTATTTTTTTTTGTTTATGGTAGCAAGAACAACCCTCTGATCTGCTCCACAAGTAAGTCTAATTAAGGGGCACAATAGTTGAAGGCAAGGAAACAATAGAGAAATTGTTGCAGCACATATTATTCTCCAGAGACTTGCCGCAGCAACAAGTTAGAGAGAGAGAGAGAGAGAGAGAATGAGATAGTGGGCTCAGACTGGTGCGCAGAGGAAAATCCGACGTGATGATCACATCAGAACTGTGGGAGCTGGACCCAGGCGGTACCTCTGGAGCACACACACCCCGGGCAGGTACAGCTAGGCACTCGGGACGGGATCGCTTTAAAACGGGGCTAAAAAAAAGCTCTGTGTGGCCGGCCGCAGGAAAACGAAGCTGCTCTCTGAGGCTGTGGGAAGAGCCGTTCCCGTCCCAGGGCACAGCCCCCCTCCCCACGCCGCACAGGGGCCCCCTGCCTCTTCCAAACATTTAGTGCTTGCTTGGGGTTAATATGCCTGCCAGAGCTGGAGAAAGGCAGGAGTGCTTTCATTTCTCTTTTTTTTTTTTTGTTAAACATATTATTTCCGAGTCAGGAAAAGAGCTTCTACTGCGGGAATGGGCTAAGAAGGACGGAAGGGGTTTAATAATATATACATTTAATGACTCGGTTGAAATTACATTAAAAAAAATAAAAAAAAAAAGCCGGGCTGGGCTGGGCTGGGCTGGGCATGGCTGTCGGGTGTCACATGCTCTGATGGCACAGGTTACACTATCACACTGCGTTTCCCCTGTCTCCTCTGGCCATGTTTACAAGTCATCCCAAACAGTGGAGAGGGGCGGGGGGGGATGAGGAAGGGGGGGAGCAAGGGGGACAGGGAGGGAACGGCTTGCCCCCCCGCCCACCTCCGTGCCTCTTACCTTTTCTAATTCCAAAAGGTGAAACCTTAGTACTTGTATTGCTTGGATCATCTGCAAGAAAAGTTTCGAGGAAGGGGTTAGGTGGGAGAGAGGAGCTCGGGCGCTGCTCGGAGCTGCCAGCCCGAGTGGGCGAGGGGGAGAAGGGGCTTGTCAGGGCGCGCGCTCATTACCCAGGATTTTAGCTCATTGGTCACGCTCGAACAATTCTGATCAACTTTAACCTAAGCACTCGATTTTTTTTTTTTTATCATATTTATTCCGGGAGCGGTGATTAGTGCTTTATGACCGCGATCTTGGGAGAAAACCTCTTCCTCTCGCCCTGGCTCCCTCTCCTCACTCCGGCCCTCAGCTCGGAGGGTCCGCAGAGCAGCCCCAGGCACACCGCCACCCCCCCCCGGCAGCGGGAGAG
>NW_015090839.1:13091941-13092214 GCF_001431845.1 Calidris pugnax
GGGGGGGGGGGGAGGAAGGATGAATAGTTTGGCATCTTCTTTACAAGCGGATTTAGGCACTTTGAATATTGAAATCGTTCACATTAGCAAAAGAATTAGGTTAGAAATCTCCAGCTCTCTCTTCTTAAGCAGTTATTTCCTTCGCTTTAGCTTGCCGTGGCTTTCAAACCCAGCTTTGCAATGCGCTGGGGCTCCAGAGTTTGCCCTGGCTCACTTTGAAAGTGCAGCTCTTTGAAGCCTCTTGCCGGTAGCTTTCCAGCTCCCCCCTCTCCC
>NW_015090839.1:13092224-13093992 GCF_001431845.1 Calidris pugnax
CCCGGCACAGGAGGGTCAGGGCCGGCCGGGCCGACGGCCCGCACCCCCGCCGCTGCCCCCCGCCGAGGGGGTGCGGGGGTGTGTGTGTGTGTGTGTTTGGGGGGTGCCCCCTGCCAGCGCCCGGCCGTGCGGGCCGAGGAGGTGGCGGGAGGGCTGTGAAGGGCCCGGGGAGGAGGGAGAGAGGTGCCGGACCTGTTTGGCGAAGACGGCGATGTCCTCGTTGAAGGAGTCGGAGGAGCAGACGTCCCCGCCGGCCACGCCGGGCTCCCGGGGCGTGCAGGTCGCCAGCTCGCACTTCTCAAAGACCAGAGCTAAGAGGGGGAACAACGGGTGCCTACCGGGCAGTGGCACACAAAGAGAGGGGAGGGGGTGGGGGAGAGGGGGAAAGAAGAGCTCTAATCAACAAGTATTTCTTTCTTTTTTTTTCTTTTTTTTTTTTTTTTCCCCCAAATGCACGGACACACAGCCACGGATACACGGACACGCCTCGCAGTATCGCTTGGGGCAGAGCAGGGGTGAACAATATTTTGAAACAAACCCGCTGGTTTCAGTGGTGGGGTTTGTGGGCACTTTTTTTTCTTTCCCCCCCCCCCTTTTGAAATCGCAGCGCCCGAGCCGCATCCCCCGCGCAGCCCCCACGAGCAGAGGACAAAAGTGACCTCTCCTCCGAGCGCACAAGGCGACAAACACGCTCACGCAGGCACCAGCTCAGCTGGGAATCTTACACTTTTCGCCACAGCTTAAAATAACGCCAAACCTGGAAGATCCCATCCCTACCCTCCAGCTATGACCTAAAATGAGAAGCACGGCTAGGCAAACTGCAAACTACTTAATACGTAATTTTATTTTTTTCAAGGGGCCTGCTAACAAAAATGTGGTGAAGTTTCCTGGCTTAGGAAGCACACCCAAGTAAAATACCAGCTGTCCAGATAAGTGAGCTGGGGAGGGGGCGGAGGGAGGGAGCACTTCGCGAAATATTTTCCCATAGTTGGTGTAGTCAGAAAAAAAAATAATAATATTTTATCTGCGTGCTAAGTAGAAAGCATGCGTTTGCCTCTCTTCCCCTTTGGTGCCTGATCAAGGCCCCACACTCTGTCATAGATGTTACTATCTCTCCTTTTAGGATCATTTAGTATTTTTTCTAAAAGGCACTGAAGGGAATCGGTGTCATTCCCCTCAAGCAATGCCCTGGCACAGGCTTGAGTTTTGCTGGGTACGCGTTTCTTTTTGCTCATGTTCTTTCTCTCTTAAATACAAAACTCAGCTCATTTACCCCAACGTATTTATTTCTTCCGTCTCAGGGAAGAGCTGCTTGCGAGAAGCGAATCCCTTTTATTCTTACTACCTTCCGCGGTGTGAATAGCTCTTTATTTACAGTGTTGGAAGAGTGTTATTATGGCACGAAGGACAACACCATAACAACACTTCTCCAACTAAAATCCGGAGCAATGAGATCCACCTCTCCTATCTGAACTCCTAACTGGGGCCTTTCCGAGAAGGGGAAAAAAAATAAAAACAACACCAAAAAAAAAAAAAAATCCAAGGCAAAGGGGGGGAAAAAAAGAAAAAAGAAAAAAAGAAAGACAAGGCAACACCACCTCCCCCCAGCTCAGTCTCTCTCCCCGAGAGGTCTGTTTTTCCAGGACCCGCTTCCCTGGGTGCTGGCACCTCCGCGCAGAGTCCGGCTGGGATGGCACTGGCCCCGAAATCGCCAGCAGTGGCAATGCCACCGGCGGGTCCCCCTCCGGGGCGGGCGGCTGGGGGCTCC
>NW_015090839.1:13094002-13096560 GCF_001431845.1 Calidris pugnax
CCGGGCGGCCCGGCGGCACCTACCCGTAGATCGCATCCTTGTCCCGCTTCAGGGCGTCGTTGACAGCGGAGCCCATGCTGGCCGGCATGACATTGGGGTGCGGGGCGTGGGCGCCGTAGTGCTGCCCGGCGTGGAGCGGCGGCCCATGGTTGAGGTGGTGCACCGGGGGGATCGGCCGGGGGGCGTGGGGGTCCCCGTACATGGACGCCGGCACCCCTACTCCATCCATCCCGCCGTAGTGGGGCAGCTCATCGTACTGTCAAAAAACGGGCCGGAAGAGAAGAAAGAAAGAGAAAGAGTGGAAGAGAGAGAGAGAGAGAGGAATAAAAAAAAAGAATAAAAAAAAAGAAAAAAAAAAAAAAAAAAAAAAGAAAAAACAAACAACAACAACAAAAGTCAGAAGAGAGTAAAGCACCCGGACAGACACAAACAGAGCAAAACAAAACAAGAACAGCCACAACAGAGAGAGAAATGTGCAAAATGAAATCGACTGAGATGGGGAGCAGAGGCTGGAGAGGCTGAGGGAGGGAGTGGGGGTGCGGGGAGAGGTAAAGGGGGAAAGTGTGTGTGCCTGCCTGCGTGTGCGGGGGGAGATGGTCCTCTTCAGCACGGGCAGGAGAAACCCTAACAAGGAAACGGGGATGAAAAGGAAGGAAACGGAGGAGAGAAACTAGAGTTACTCTGCATTAGAAAGGAAGGACAAAAAAAAATATATAATGTATGTGTAAATGAATAAACAAGCAGAATCAAAAGCAACTATAGAAATAAATCAACGCTGGGAAGGAGAGAGGAAAGGTAGGGTGCATCGGGGGAGGGGAGGGGGAGATAAAGGGGGGAAATAATCTGAAAGTTACCAGAAACATTATTTAGTAGCAATTCCCCTTGTCCTTGTCAAAGCCAGAGACAAAAAAAAAAAAAAAAAAAAAAAAAAAAGCAGCTATATGTGTATACATATATATACGTTCGTATATACACAGAGACACATATGTATTTCTTAGTCTTTCCTAGGCAGCGGCAGTAACGGCAGCAGCAGCAGCAACAGCACAAGCCTTCCCCTGTGAAACCCGTGCTACTGAGCAGGCAGCGAGCAGGGAAATCGCGCTGCTGGGGGAAAAGCTGGAGAGGAAAAAAGCGTGGAACAATTGCAGAGAGAGGCACACACACAGAGACACTCACGCACACACACAAAAAGCTAGTGAATAATTTTTGCTGCTATTTTTTAATAGTGGCCGCCATCATCATCAGCAACAGAGGAGAGCAAATCGGACAGGCCCCTCTTAAGAGAGGATTTATATATAGGTAAGTGTTGGAGATTTAAACCTACCCTTTGCGCCATCAGTCTGCGCTCCAATAAACTCCTGGATGTGTCGTATATTTAATATCCCAGTCCAGCAAAGAAAGTGATTTAGAGTGAAGAAGATTCCTTTTTTTTTTTTTTTGCAACCCACTTATAGACTTCTCCTATCCTCCAATATGG
The DNA here is from genome assembly GCF_001431845.1 of Calidris pugnax. Classification (NCBI taxonomy): domain Eukaryota; kingdom Metazoa; phylum Chordata; class Aves; order Charadriiformes; family Scolopacidae; genus Calidris; species Calidris pugnax. The sequence continues at coordinate 13,095,480 of NW_015090839.1, forward strand.
GTAAATAATAATAATAACAACAACAATAACAACAATAATATATAAAAAACAGTCAAGAACCACGATGAGTTTCTGTGTTTTCTTCTTTTTTTCTCTCTCTTTCTCTCTTTCCTTTTTCTCTCTCTCTTTTTCCTTTTTTCTTTCTCTACGCAAAAAAAAAAAAAAAGCCCCCAAACTGAAGGTTACGATCGGCCCGTCAGCAACCCACATGTAACCAAACTGTCGTGTCTCATGGCTTTTTGCCACTCCAGCTGTCAATCAAAGCCAGGGAATGTCAAGGTAGTGAATGAATGATGGTTGATGATGATGAAGAAGAGAGGAGGAATCTTTTTAACCCCGGTTTCTTCTTCCAGTAACTCCGCGCTCGGGTTTTGCCTTTTAGGATCGCTATAGGGTTGGTCTTTTTTTTTTTTTTTTTTTTTTAAATTATTGTGGGGGCTGGTTGTATGAAGTCATTTTATTCTTCTCTTGGAAATGATTGTTCACCCTCATACTTCAGCGTATCTACTCTTGAGTCAGATATTTATTAGTACAAAATAGCTCCTAAGCTTGAATTTAATTTTTTTGTTCCTACCAAATCTGCATATTGCCTCTCTCCTCTCCTCTCTCTCTCTCTCCTCCCGGCAGGTATTTGGTCTCCCTCTCCGCCCGGCTGTGCGGGATGAGTGAGTGTCAGTGAGTGCTGGCAGGTTGGCTGCCGGCTGCCTTATAGAAGAGGCTCAGTTTTGCGGCGCTGATCGGCGGGAGAATGAAGTGACGGAACCCGGAAGTAGTGGTGGCCATAGCCAGTCCTGCAGCGCGGCGGCGGCGGCGGCGGGGAGCGGCGGGGCAGCGGCGGGGCGGCGGCGGCGGCGGCGGCGCGGAGGATGAAGTGGAGCGTGCGGGGAGCCTGCGCCGCGCTCTCCAGCTGCCTCCTGCTCGCCTGCGCCCTCAGCGCCGCCGCCGTGGGCCTCAAGTGCTTCTCGCTGGGCTCCGAGCTGAAGGGCGAGCCCTTCCGCCTGGGCACTGCCGCCGGCGCCTTCTACTCGGGGCTGCTGCTGGCCGCCGGCCTCTCGCTACTCGCCGCCGCGCTGCTCTGCTG